>NC_133434.1:8352500-8587500 GCF_011762505.2 Arvicanthis niloticus
CTTATAAATCAAGAAATCCATTTAAAAGTGTGTTAACCTAACAGTCTTAAACAGAAAGATTTCCAATAGGAAAGCATTTATATAAATATATCTGTGACTACACGTTAAAAATCTGGCTACATTTTTGGACATCCCTTCACAATATAGAGCCTAGTTTCTCTCCACCTGAGTATGAATTATATCTCATGACAACTGAAGGGTGTGTATTTGATCCTGAAGAAATGGTAAGAAAGACTTCTGCTTAGACCTTCCTTGGGTATTTTCTATGGGGTAGGCAGCTTCCAGGATGTGAGTACAGGAGGCAGGTAAATGTAAATGCCCAGGTAGTGAGGGGAGAGTGGAGGCCTACTAACAATAAGCCTATTGAGCTACTATGCAAATGAAAGCTTCATCCGAAGTCTACCACCCAGCTGTTAAACATGGCAGCAATCCATATTAGATACTGGGCCAAGAACTCCATCTAAGCCACCCTCAATGCTCCTGACCGCCTTTGACAATCTAAAAATAATGAATTTCTGTTCTAAACTGCCAATTTCTTTAGCAAATTGTTGGAGTAAAATGAGCATCAAATACCATACCATAGATAAAGTAAGGAATCCAAGTCCTTCCAAATGATGGAAATTAAGCTACCCATGGCTAGCAATGTAGGGACATAAACAAGGTGGCTTACACTTGCTTTAGATATATAATGAAGAGTGAGATGTTGTTTTCCTAAGTAACTTCCTGTTTCATATTTATGAGTCATTTAGTGAACATGCTATCTAGTTCCTCATTAAATCAGTCAGGTTTTAATTTAACCCAACAATTTGTATCAGATTGAATGAATGAATAATTACTTCAGAATGGGAACAACCTGAAATGACTATTGTCTTAAGATGACCAGCATCTGTAGATATTACCGAGAGTCCCTCCCAGCTCTGCTCTCATTACTACATCAACAATGCTGTGCTTAGTTTTCTTGTAAATAAGGAGAAACGGTGATGATTATACTAGATACTAAATGAGAGTAATGAAAGCAATGTATAATACACAGAGAAAGAGTATACGACCTCCACCCAAGTGGTCTTTATGGGAAATTAACAATCCTGCAGTTCTCCAAATGCGGCTGGATAACATAAGGAAAGATCGGGGGTTGAGTTGCAGATCTCAAAGTGCAGCAGTGAATATTTCCTTATTCACACTTTTTCTCACTGTAAAATGAATGTATGTAGAAGCTGTGTCTTAGGACACTATGATTGATTTAGTCAAAAATGTAAAATACTTCAAACACTGTCATGTACAAAATAATTGTTATTAAGTTTTTGAGTAGATGGATCACAAAATAAGAGCTACAGTTTTAAATTAAGTAATGTTAAACTCAAAATGATAAAGCAAGCACAAAATAAAGAATAAACGTTGTCCCTTCTTCATATATATATCATGTGCAGACACCTCCCTAGCATGGACTGTGAGTTTTGCAAATATATATTGCAGTTTCCAAGACAAAGAATGTGTGCAATGTGTAGAAAATTCTGGCTCAAAAATATTTTCTGAATTTACAGTCTCCATTCTGCTATTTTAAGACATAGCTCAAGGGTCACTTTTTCTCTTGAGAGATAAAGAACCATGTACAAAGCACAGTTTTTTCTGTATGCAGAAGAAAGGAGGGAAAAAAAGCTAGAAAGAAAGAAAACATATAATGTGCAGGCTCCATGCAATACATGAAGTGGAAACAGGCAGTTTCATGATAACCAATTGAACTGGATCAACAGGCACAGAGTAACATAGAACAGAAAAGATATGTCAACTTAGCAAACTAAAAATGGAGAAACATAAGGCATAGTCTAAAAAGCATTGCCAATGATATAAATCTGAAACTCAGTCTATCCACACAAATTCAATAACATAACTATGAAGACTCTTCTGAAGGAATACAGATTTACACAGTGAGCCTGAAGCAGCTACAAAAATTCTTAGATAGGAATGTATCCTATTCCTTATACCCTAAAGGCTGGGCCCCTTGAGATAGCACCTTCTTCAGGGCTAATTTCACATCCTTGTTCCTTAGGGTGTAAATCAGAGGATTCAAAGAGGGGGTGATGACATTGTTAAACACCTGGACAACAGAATCCAGCCAGGGACTAGAAGCAGGTCTGAGATAAACTAGAATCACGGGGCCATAGACCAAGATTATAGATGTCAGGTGGGCACTGCAGGTGGAGAAGGCTCTGCACCTGCCTTCTGAGGAACGGATTTTCAGGATGGAGATCACAATACGAGTGTAAGAAGTAAGAATGAGAAGAAAACATGTGAGCGCAACAATGCCAACATTAGTGAAACTCACGGTTCTTGCTAGAGAGGTGTCTGCACATGCCAGGGACAGCACCACAGGAATGTCACAGAAGAAACTGTCTACCTCATTGGGGCCACAGTAGGGTAACTTAAAGATAAGAAATGTGAGGATGCTCCCATGGACAAAGCCCCCCATCCAAGTGCCTACTGTGAGACAGGTACACACCCTGTTGTTCATAATAACTGTGTATCTCATAGGGTGACAAATAGCCACAAAGCGGTCATAGGCCATCACTGTATACAGAAAACATTCTGTGCCACCCAGAGTGTGATAGAAGAAAACCTGGGAGACACAGCCCTGGTATGAGATGGTGCGGCTCTGCCCCACTAGATAGTCCATCATCTTAGGAGAATTCACAGAAGGGAAGAATATGTCAAACACTGCCAAGTTCCCCAAGAAGAAATACATGGGAGTGTGGAGGTTGGGAGAAGCCAGGATGGTGAGGAAGATGAGCAGGTTCCCCAGCAAGGCGAAGACATAGAAGACCAGGAACAGGGTAAACAACATGCTCTCTAGTCCTTCAGTGTTGGAAATTCCCAGCAGGATGAACTCTGTCACAGAGGAGTAGTTCCTCATGCTCATGGCACAGGCAGCCCTGGAGAAGAGACGCAAAGGCATCCATGAGTAACCGCTTCCTGACCAAGGGATTCCTATCTAAAGCAATGGCTACAATCAAAATACAGCTCCTGAGGGTCAGGGGACCAGGGATGAATCTGCCATTGGCATTCAGTTAAGTCATGTGCCACATTCGGCCCCAATATCCATGTTAAAATACATAAAAACATACTTCATCTTTATATTTTCAAATGTCTTAAAGTAATCTACACTTGTCACCAATCCTGTTTGGTCTCATCCAATCTGGCCTAACATCAAATACACTGTCATAATTCATGTAATCAAGAAAGTGTAACAAACAGAAACAGGAAGAACTCTAACCACGTACCAGCAAACTGAAAACACAGAGAGATGTTTCTCCTAATGTCTTTAGGGTAGAAGGATATGTTTCTAATCCAAAATTGTATTTTGCATAAGGTGGAGTGGCATGGAGGCAAGACATGGCATCTTCTCCTCTTGAATTCAAGGCATTGATTATACACAACTTGCTATTAACATGGCCTCAAATGTCTGACTTTATAATACTTTCAAGCTGCAGAGTATTCATGTATATGATTTCTTTTGAGACAATGTCCCCAGTGGCCCCATCCCTAGATGAAAGAAACATGAAGAAACAAAGGGGGTAATTATAGGCTTTTATCTCTAGCCTTATTCTGTTCCCATTCCCTTTTTTATAATTTTGTACTCTGTTACATTAATCACACACAATTTTTCTTTTATATAAATATGCCTATAGCCATCCTACCATCAATAGCATGTCATAACTTGTCTACTTATACTAGGTACCCATTCAACATTTTACACTTTAAAAACGACTATTATTAAATAGACTAAGAATTATAGGTGCTAGCAAGGATATAAAAAGAGAAGCTTTATGTGTTGCAGGAAATATAAATTACCATAACTGTTAGGTAAAACCAGTTCAGAAGGTTACCAAAAATTAAAGAGAGTATCATATTATCTGGCAATCTCATTCTTAAGTATATATACAAAGCAATAGAAGTTTGTGTCAAAGATCTATCTTCCTTCGCATGTTTATAATGGAAAGAGTCACAATAGAAACACCAATTAAAGAGTAGATAAAGGAAATGTGGTGTTTATACACAATAGACTAGTTCTCATTGATTTAAAAAAAAAAAAAGAGCCTGCTATATGTAATAGCACAAATAGAAGTGAAATCATTATATTAGGTGAAATTAGCCAGGCACTAAGAGATAATTATTACACGAGCTCACTTATATGTGAGGCCTTCTGATGTCAGTCTCAAAGAGTAAACTGTTATTTGCAAGAAGCCATAGACAGGAGATGGTATAAGGAGTGATCAGTGAAGTCTAACTTACAATTAGACAGAGTACGACAGTCAGATGTGCCAGTGCACCAACATAGGTGTGCTACCGCACCAAAGTAAGATACCCAAACTAATTACTTACCACTTCAAAAGGTTAGTAGAAAATAATCTGTTAGTTTCCACCGCAAATAAAATAGATATGTTCACCATGATTAAGCTTATGTAACATGTACATGCATCAAAACATCGCATAGTATTACATTAACGCTCAATTTTGTAGTTTGTGTATCAGTTACAAGCACGTTTAAAAACTTAAAAATGAAATTTGCTCAGAGTTCATGAAAGTAACTCTAGTAGGTCTGCATACATAGCTCTTACTGATGTCCACACAACAAGCTCATAGGCACAGTAAAACTGCTGGCTGTCCAGCATGTTGAACAATGCAGGTATAAATGTGCCAAGGGCAATGGGTTTTAAGTAATACTAACATTTTTATCATCATTGTCTTGGTTAAGGAAAAGATACAGAATAGATCTTCCAGCCCCCATTTTGAAATAGTGACTGCCATATTTCGATAATCTTTCCTCTAATTACATTGTTACACTTTCACTTCTTTCTTAATCATTTATAAATTTATAATTTATTTCATAATAATCTTTTTTTTGAAGAGAAGACACAGCAGGAGGAGGGGGGATGGGATAGGGGGTTCCTGGAGGGGGGGTGAAATGGGGAAAGGGGATCACATCTGAAGTGTAAATAGAACATCCAATCAAAGAAAAAAAGAGAGAAGACAGTTTTAGAATCAAAGAAATAATTTTAACTGCTTATTTCAAAAGTCAGTCATAGTAATTGAATTTGAATTTTAGTCTACATGAGTTTAAAACTCATGCTCAAGTCTAAGGAAATAGAAAATCTTTTAAGTCTTGACTTTGAAAGTAGTAATATACTTAGTTATTAATTCTTTGTCATGCTTTATTATTTAACTTCATTTTCTAAAAGGAGGTTATATTTAGTATTATGTCTATTTAGCAAAGGAGTAATAGTAGGGTTTTCTCTAGAGGCTGTGACCTGTCTAGCCATAAGTTCTTGTCCTGAAGGTGGTTGGAGGGTGGGTTTCATCTTATGGAGTATCCCTTAAATTCAGTCAGTGATTGGTTACTCCCTGGATGTTCACACCACTACTGCTCTAATGGGCACATCTTTCCAGAGCACCAAATTTTGTAGTTCACAGTGTTCACAGCCTGATAAAATTATTATTACTTTTTCTCCCATACACAGCATGTCCCAGCACTACCAAAGCTAGTCGACAAATATGAAGCAACCAGGTCAGTATCAGCTTCATTTCTCCATGTTCTATGATTCAAGTATGTGTTATCTTCAGCAACAGAGTCTTGCTGACAACTTTTGAAGAGAACCAATAGCACTGGCAATAGCTGCATTGTTAAGGATCTATAGGAACTCACTGGTCAACAATTCCAAAGACTTAACCCACTCCTGACACTGAGTCTTTAATTTGTTAGCCTGTGGGGTCTAGTATGGGTATCATTGTCCTGTTACATGCATGCTAAGTCCATTTTATCTTTTTTAGTAAGTATGTGCAAATGTTCTCTATATATGTAGACTCTCTAATGATAATAATTCTCTTTTTAAAAAACTCTCTTTTATGTAGAAATAATTACAAGTATTTCAAAAGCTTTACTAACATAATTTATAATGCTGTAAAAGTAACCATTTTAAACTTAGAAATGAGAATTAGGAGATACGCTAGCATTATCATAAACCATGAGTTTGATTGTGTGCCCTTGCCTCAGTGAATATGATTGAAGATCCATTATGAAAGATGGAACCTCCACATGTAAACACAGATACCACACACACACACACACACACACACACAGACAGACAGACAAACGGAAAGAAGAAAAATGAAAAGAAACTCACAGCACTGAACTTATAGACAATGCATATTTATAAATCCAGACGACCTAGTTGGAAATCTATTTCCTTCACACTGACCAACCTCACTCCCATTTAGAGTCCTTCACACTACCCACTTCAGGGAATCACCAACTCATTTTCGACCTCTACACACTTGCATTTTCAGGGAAGTATTTTATGTGGAATTATAAAACATGTGCTTCTTTGAGCTGACTTCTTTAGTCTTGTTTCTGCATACATAGAACCAGGATTTGGTTTTGCCCTTGATGGTGGGCAATTTCCATTTGTGTTTCCTAGACATATGCTAACACTGTAATTTCATTTCCAGGTCCCTAGAGGATTCTTGGTACAAACTTAGAACCATTTGCTGATTTCAAAATCGTTATCAACATCGGACAAAAATGAGGCATTTTGGATGGTTGTATTGTGTATTAAGCACTTACATGACTGACTGTAGAAAAGAATATGTATGTCATTAATTATGCAGTTCCAGCTAATTATCTCAATTACTTCCCTCTAGGTCACTAGAAA
Organism: Arvicanthis niloticus; assembly: GCF_011762505.2. Taxonomy (NCBI): domain Eukaryota; kingdom Metazoa; phylum Chordata; class Mammalia; order Rodentia; family Muridae; genus Arvicanthis; species Arvicanthis niloticus. The sequence continues at coordinate 8,359,205 of NC_133434.1, forward strand.
AAGCAACATTGAGTTAAGAAAAATCAACACAACACTAATATAATTTATAATCACATCTTTTTCAGTAGTTCTTATTGTAAGTTGTATTTTGAAATTCTCTCCTAAGTAATTTGAAGAATTAATTCAGATCTAATAATTACTACCCCTAACAAATGCGGGTGATTGCACAAACACATATACACACATGCACACACAGAGAGAGAGAGAGAGAGAGAGAGGAGGGGGAGGGAGAGAGAGAGGAGAGAGAGAGAGAGAGAGAGAGAGAGGAGAGAGAGAGAGAAGAGGGAGGATACAAATAGCAGTTGGCATGTTTATCTGTTTTGTCTTTATAATTTCCTAGAATTGGAGTTCTTGGCAAAACCCTGGGCCATTAAATAACAACACAACAGCTGAAAAACGTATCATTTGCTACAGTTTTTGTTTCTCAGAATCAACTCCTTCACGCATTAAGCAAGTTTCCTCTGTAAATGTTTTATTTGTCAGTCAGCCAGAATCAAATTGGCTCATGGCACATTGTTTACAAAGACTTATGTATAATTCATATACATGCACATAATTTACTCTGTGTATGCATAAAAGGTTGAATCCATTCCTAGGAAGCTTACTTGAAGATATAAAGTTAAGGCAAGATGAAATGAATTTACTATTTTCAAACATTCGCTTTCTGACCCACTTTTCCTCACCATCTTAGTATACTTTCCACTAGGCAGCAAGCACATGGCCGGCGTGGTTCTGTACCACATCCCCTGCATATGTATTACCTTTCAGGTTAGTGAGTTTTGGGACTCCTGAGTGTGTGAATGTGTGGGTCTCTGACTCCTCTGCCTTCTCTTAGGCCCTTTTCCTTCTGTTGGTTTGCCTTTTCCGATTTCCTTGTGATGGTTTTTGTTTTATATTAGCATATTTTTATTTGTTTGTTTTGTTGCTGTCTCTTAGAAACCCCTTTTTTCTAATGAGAAAAAGAAAGGGAGTGGAGCCCATATGGAAAGGGAGATAGGAGGAACTGGAAGGAATAGAGGAAAAGTAAATTATATTGTATTCAGGATAGGAAGAAATATCCTTATTCTCATGCATCTCTCCCCAGAACAATAATGATGCACTCTCAGTACAGGAGTCACTTACTTTTTGTAGCTAACATTGTCTTCAAAGAATAACTTATGAGCAATAAAATGTACCTTCTTAAAATGGAAAATTGAATTATACTTAGGACATTCATAGTTTCCTAAAAATATTACGCATACCCAGAACATTTACAAGATCATCAAGTCTCCTGATGACACCATTAGCAGTCAGTTCTGACTCCTGCTATCTTCCCAGATAGCACACACCTACTGAAGGCCAACACAGATGTGCCTATTCTAGATATTCATATAAGTGAAATAGTGTACTACCACTTGAATGTAGCCTTTGAAATTAGCATAACATTGTGAAGATTCATCTGATATAAATAAAACATTAAAATAAGTTCTCTTTAACTGCTATATGATAGTACATTTTAAGACAATATCAAGTAATATGTACTCTTAGGTGATGGTAAAACAACTGTCTGTGCCAGGGACAACATCACAGAAATGTCAGAGAAGAAGTGTGAAGATGTTCCTATATACAATGTCACCCAGGCAAGTGCTAGCTGAAAAGCATGTACACCCCCTTGTGGCTCATGATGGCCGTGTATCTTACAGGATAACAAATAACCACAATGTGGTCGTAGGCCATCACTGTATACAGGAAGCATTCAGTGTCCAATCCCCTGTCTCATGAGTTGGGGGAGACACCCTACTGGACCAGAGACCATACTAGCCACCATATCTTCACATAGGCTGCCCTCCTTCACACATCGCCACCTTGCAGGCACCCCACAACACTATCCCCAATCTCCCCTCCTCTCATTATCTCCCTCTACCAGCCTCCTACTCAGATGGAGATTTCCTGCTGCATCAGAAGCCACGAAGTTCACTAGAACTCAAGCCTCCATCTCAGGAAGAGACCTCATGCACTACAGAAGACCATGTTGGTCACCAGAAGTCAAGCCTCCAACTTGAGTAGAGACTCCCTACTCAACAACAAACCACATGAGCCAGAAACCCAGGGAGAAAATAGAATCCAAGACACAAACCCAGAAATCAGCACCTAGATGTATAATCACCCAAACCCAGATGCCTAAACACCAGCATAAGAACATAGTCAATGACAGCCAGGGTAATATATCATAACACTCATAGAGCTCAGCTGTCCTATTACAGTAATCTCTGAATATTCCATCACAGATGAAACATACAAGAAAGACATTAAAGATAATAGAGGTCTATTAAAGAGAAGTAAATGGATCCCGTGTAGAAATCCATTTAAAAAAGACAAACAAAAAAAAATTAGAGGATATGAATAAATCCCATAAAGAAAGCCAAGAAAAAGAACAAACAATCAAAGGAAATCATCATGGTAAAAAGAAGAGATGCAGCTCTGTAAGAGATGGTCCAGGTCTGCCTCATTAGGGGGAGCATCATCTTGAGGGAAAACATGTCAAACACTTCCAAGTTTCCTGGGAAAAATTACATGGAGGTGTAAAGGTTGGGAGAAGCCAGGAGGGTGAGGAAGACGAGCAGGTTCCCCAGCAAGACGAAGACATAGAAGACCAGGAACAGGGTAAACAACATGCTCTCTAGTCCTTCACTGTTGGAAATTTCCAACAGGATGAACTCTGTCACAGAGGAGAAGTTGCTCATGCTTATGATACAGGCAGCTCTGGAGAAGAGAAGCAAAGGCATCCATTAATAACTGCTTCCTGAACAAGGCATTCTATCTAAAGCAACAGATGCAAACAAAATAAAGTCAGTGAGGAAAAGGGACCAGGAATGAATCCGTGCTTGACTTCAGATACTGTGTCACATTCAGCCTTAGCTTTCTCACACAATAAGCTAGATGGAAGAGTAGTTTGTAGTTGATAAATATGTTACATTAACCTTCTCTCACAACATATCTAGTTCCTCTAGATCTGGCTTATCAGTTAATTTTCATGTTTATTTTTAGTCAGGTGACAACCAAAGTTCAATATCAGATAACTAAGTTTATTCATAGCTAAGCAGGTACTCAGAAATAGGAATTTGAGCCTAACCAGAAATTATACATATGTATGTTAAATACTATTATATTTTATTTTATTACATATTTACTTAAATATATTATATATTTAAATATATTATATGTAATATATTTAAATATATTATATTTTATTACTCTTCACAATATCTCTTTATTCTCCACCACTTATATTTAATAGAAAAGTGTGCAACTCAAGTTTTATTTATAATTATTTATTATAATTTAATAATATGTTTATTTTTATATAAATTAAAATGTATTAATTTTTAATTATATTTATAATCCTCCCAAACAGGTATCAAAAGAGAATGGAGTTTAAGAGGAGAGTTGATCACAGGGATAGGAGTAACAAATAATTACTTTGTTGTAGTAATTATTAAAAATCTTTCCACTGGTCAATCTGACTGTCTAGGCTGTGGCATCTCTACCTAGCTCAACAACCACATGGCCAGAGGCCACGTGCACACTGCAGCTATAAAGGCCAGCTGGAGAGACCAGCCTTGCCACCCACAAGATGCCAACATGGGAGATGGCTCTGCCAATCTTCCACACTGTCTCTGCAAGGCTAAGCAGTGCCCAGACCATCCTGCCAACCACAAGGGCTCGGTACAGATGAGACTCTAATGCTTAGATTATCCAAAGTCTTATATATTTAGTTATGATCAATAAAAAGATACTCTTACAATCAGAGGTGTAACCCAACAGCCAACTAGATATACCAACTACCTTTGGACAGCTACAGACAAGAGAACACATCACCAGACATTCTATCCTCAGGTTTAGTTTAGAAGCTGTAGAAACTCTTTAATTGTGAATTGCTGTAACATTAATGCTAGTTAAATGTAGTAAGCAATATAAGTACTAAATAATCCTAAAGACTAATCTGAATTATGATTTCCTTTTTGTTAAATCGTTTTATTTTTCTACATTCCAAATGTTCCTCACTTCCCCAATCCCTGCTCCAAGAGTTCTTCACCCCATCCCCTCCCCTTTGCCTCTGAGAGAGTGCTCCCCCGACCCACCTTTCCACTCCCCATGCACCCTCCACTTCCCATTCCCCCCTACCCACTGACCCCTGTCTCATTCCCCTCTCCCCCTGCCCCCCTTGCCTGAGGCATCAAGTCTCTACACATCATCTCCCACTGAGGTCAGACAAAGCAGTCCTCTGCTACATATATGCTGGGGGCCATGGACCAGTTCATGGATGCTCTTTGGTTGGTGTCTTAGTCTCTGGGAGCTCCAGGGTTCCAGGTTAGTTGATACTGTTGGTTTTCATATAGGGTCGCCATCCCCTTCATCTCCTTTACTCCTGACCCCCAATTTCTTCTCAAGTTTTTGCCACATTTTATCTTGATTCTTGATGTGGTATTGCAATATAGAACTGACTTTCCTTTTCTGTAATCATAGTTGTCTACGTGAAAAAAAGAAGATAAATCTATTCATGCTGTGTGATAGATTGTTACCCTTATCTTTTCCTGCATTATTAAACTTTGACCCAGATAATAGCTTTTGCCCTGGATATAAAAGTCTCAGTAGGTACAATAACTGGCAAGATTGAAGAAGTGGAGGAAGCAGAAACCTGAATCCCATCCCTGTCCTTGGAATAGCTGTAGTAACAGAGTGAGATCCCTTAAGTGATGTAGTCACAGTAGTCAACTAAATCTCCTGCATATAAGACAGGAATAAGGGAGATAATCCAGCAGGAATTGTAAAGCACAACCAATTCTGTTTTTTGGAGAAACTTAATTTTGTGTAACATCAGGGGCTAAACTCCAATGTCTGGAAGAAAATCACTGAGTTCTACTGGGCGAGCATCCTATGGCAACCCACCCCCTTAGCAACAGCCAGTCAGGCTACAATAACAGGGTCAAGGTACATGTAGATAATGTAAGACATCCTGCAGAGAATAGGCAACTTAGCCATCCTGTTTATGAGGTGGTTTTGGTCCATGTTCACTTCCTTCAGATTACTCCAGAAATGCAGTTTTTAAAATATTAACTTTCTGACCCATAAGAAAAAATGTAACCAAGTTTGCTGTAACCACAATAAAAACCCTGAACCCCTAGACTCAAGGCTCTCCCTCTGACCTGCCGTGACGGTGAGAGTCTGAGAGACCTTGCTCTTGAGCTCATAATAGAGACACTTCAATGTGTTTTACATCAGAATTGTCTCCTCGTGGTCTGTGGGTGCCTGCAATTTGTGCTTAACAGTAATAAATGTTGCAGATGAGACCACTACAAAGTCAGAAATGACCACTTTAGCTTCAAGACATCTTCTGAATATGGTGTTCAGGGTTCTCACACAGAGAACAGGTAAACAGCATGGCCATCTAAGTAAAAGAAATCTGATGCAATATCTGTGAGTTTATATGAACTGTAGGATATAAGAAAACTCAGTGAGTTTATATGAACTGTAGGATATAAGAAATCTATTGTCTTCCTATGCATTTAAAATTACCACTTAAAATATCAAGTCAGGAAATAATAATAAATCTGAGAAGATTGGCTTTGTCTGAGCACCGAAATTGGATGCATGTTGAGGGATTTAAACAATATATGTGGTATCCATGAGTCAGACATAGTACTTAATAAAATGTCAGTCCTCCCATAAAGACTCTGTATGTTCAATGCAATGCTAACTAAAACCTAAAACAGAGCTTTTTGTAAAAATTAAAGTATTGACTCAAAAATAACATCAAGGTGCAAATAACATTGGAAAATAAAGTTGTTGTTTTAAATAAATGACAAGTCAAAGAGTAACACTGGGGACAGCAAGTCCAGGAATGAATATGGTTCTAAATACATGCAAATGGAGTCCTAGCCTTCTCTAGGCATTTGCAGAGCATCAGAGGAGGACACCACCACATGGGGATGGTTGGGGCTATGGGACATGATCTTCTATAAAGTCTACAAGTGAAGAGTTATATTTAATTGTAACTTATTGTGCTATCATCATCATTGTGTATGTATGATGTGTGTGAGAAAGTGCACATGTCATGGTGCACTGTAGAGGTCAGAGGACAATTTTAGAGGCTAGTTCTTTCCACCTTTATGTGGATGCATATTGGATCCAACTTGGGTCACCAAGGGTGCGCAGTAAGCACATTAACCTACTGGCTATCGTGCCTGCCTGAGTGCAGAATTCTTGATTCTCACCATATTAGGAAGAAGAGCCTAAAAAATGGATAATTCTTTTCTTATTACAAAAATATCAAAGTCACCCAATGCCATTTTTGAGGTCTTCTTAATAGAAAACCTATACTGACCAGGACATACATTTCTCGGGAGACTAGGGTCCCCAAAATTGTGCATTTCATAAAGCAACAATGAATTAAGTAGAACTAAGTTGCCAGTGGTGGTTAAAATAAACATCTCAAAAAGTGGGATAGTTTCACATAGATCAAAAATGTCCTGATTTAGTTGTACACCCAGTGTTAAAAAATTGAGTGTTGTGATGGGTTAACTGTCAGGAATGTTCATCTAAGGGACTTCCAGTATTCAAATCAACTGTACAAAGAGGAATATTACCCATCTAATGGTGCTGGCATTACTTTCAGCAAAGTGCAGGCTTTGCCTTGCTTTTTATTTTCATGAGGACTCTTTCCCCAGTAGCTAAGACATGTATTCATTCCAGAAGGAAGTATCTTTAGTGCCATTAATTCGTGTGAAGATAAAACAGCAAAAGCGCCTTCACAGAAAACGCAAACATATCTTAAGTTTAAAAAAGGAACCAAGGCAGAAGTCTCAGAGAAATCTCGGAGCCAGAAAATGTTAGGTAGCATCCATTTCTGGACAGGATATTCCTGCAATGCCCTGGAGAGGAGGAGCCTGATTAATAAGATGAATCTCTAGGAGGGATTACAATCAAATGTCCCTGGAGCACAGAAAGGTTAAAGAGCTGTCAGAGAGACTTAGAGTCTCTACGGAGAATTTCCCCCAAGGGCATGAAAGCACACTTTCTAAATCAGGGAAGAAATCCAGGAGGGGTGTTGATCATTCCCTGCAAAAGTCTGGAAGCTAGACTTAGATGGTTAATCATTACATTTTGGCAAAATAAAAAAGGTTAAACAAATGATAGCCCATCAAAGCAGAACGAGCTTGCACACATGGATTTGGCTAGAATTCTCAGTGTTTATAATAGTGTTGAAATATTCTTACCAGTGAGGAATCTAAAGCCAAATTCTTATCTCTTGAGCTGTCAACCCCAATCCTAAACTCTGGTTCAAAAGTTCTTGCTTTTATTTTTTTTTTCTTCTGTGTTTTTAGTCATGAGGGGGAAGAACTGTTACTGCTCACCAAGGAGACAAAGGTTCTTTAAAGTTTAATGTTTGTCTAGTGATTCAAAGCAGACCTGCACAATTGGTAAGTAGCCACAATTGTCTAAACTCAGTACTTCATTCCTGACTGATGACCACTGGGAAATTCTATAGTATATTCAGGTGGAACTCTTAGATTCTTCTGGGATTTTTTTAAGTCAGTTTCCATTGCTTTAGTTTTGATGTAGCTAACACTGTGTGTCTTAATAAAAGTCTATCATTTAATGCACCAATCAATTAAGTTACTTTCTTTGTACACCATAGCATTTCACCACTGAGCATCCAATCCAACTCCAGCTGAATTCCACACAGAAAAAGGCTGTTTCTGATACGAAGGCAAGGATAAAAAATGCAGAAATATCCTAACTACTGGGCAAGTGATGCTTCTTTTAATTGTCTTAGTCTGGATTTCTGGCCAGATTTCCATTTAGCTTCTGTTACTTTTCACTCCTATTTACATTTAAGTATATTATTTATTTGACACCCAGGATGCTCTTCGAAAAAAAACATTAATTCTTGTCTCAGAAATAATAAACATCTTACCAACAAATAAAAATAATTTCAGACTATATATATATACAGTTTGAATGTCTAGATTTCAAAGCATCTTGTATTGTTGTATTTCATTCAGACATGATACTCAAAGATGAGTCAATATTTAGTTCTCTTTTCAACTTAAACACAGTTTTTCAAGAGCATCTCAAATGCAGAGTTCATTCGATCATCTTTCCATAGAGTGAACACTAACTCAAAGTCATGGAGTGATAAGAAAAAATAAAGTAGATGTGCTTTCTCCATTACTGTGGTGGTCTCCAGTGCTCCATATGACCAAAAATCAAAGGAAAAAAAATGAATGACTACGTGTGTGTGTGTGTGTGTGTGTGTGTGTGTGTGTGTGTGTCTGTCTGTCTGTCTGTCTGTCTGTGTGTACAGGCACATGGTAAAAGAATAGAGAAGGCTGTTTGAATGGAGGTTGGTACTGGGAGAAAGTTATTAGCACTAGTTATTATTTGAACATATTTTCTCTAATTCTAAAATGCAAAAAATACTAAATTTACTCCTCTTGTTAAAATGTCAACTATTTCATACAAATTTAGGATTCTTTTCTTTTGGCTAACAGGAGTATGAATGAGATAAGAAAGCAAACATTCTTTGGACCACGGTGTCTATACAGTATACATAAAATAATTCTATTTTGTGTTCTCCATCAGTGAAAATTCAATGACCATAATCCATATGGAGAAATGTCCAACATGAGCATAGTGACCACGTTCTTCCTCTCAGGAATTCCCCACGCAGCAGTCCTGGACACCATGCTTTTTGGACTCTTCCTTGTGATTTATATTCTTACTGTGCTAGGCAACTTCCTCATCCTGATGGTGATCAGGGTGGATTCCCACCTCCACACACCCATGTACTACTTCCTCACCAAACCTCTCCTTTATTGATATGTGGTTCTCTACAGTCACAGTGCCCAAAATGTTGATGACTTTCGTGTCACCAGGAGGCGGGGCTATCTCTTTCCAAAGCTGTGTGGCACAGTTCTATTCCTTCCACTTCCTGGGTAGCACCGAATGTTTCCTCTACACAGTCATGTCCTATGATCGCTACCTGGCCATCAGTTACCCACTCAGGTACAGCAGCATGATGAGTGGGAGAGTATGTGCCCTTCTGGCAGCAGGAACCTGGCTCACTGGTTCCGTGCACTCTGCTGTCCAGACCACACTGACCTTCCATTTGCCTTACTGTGGACCCAACGAGATCCAGCATTATTTCTGTGATGCACCTCCCATCCTCAAGCTGGCCTGTGCAGACACCTCAGCCAATGAGATGGTCATCTTTGTGAACATTGGGGTAGTAGCTTCAGGCTGCTTTCTTCTGATTTCGCTGTCCTACGTGTCTATCGTCTGCTCCATCCTGAGGATCCGCACTTCAGAGGGCCGACACAGAGCTTTCCAGACATGTGCCTCACACTGCATCGTGGTCCTCTGTTTCTTTGGCCCTGGTCTCTTCATCTACCTGAGGCCAGGCTCCAGGATGCTGTGGATGGAGTGGTGGCCGTTTTCTACACCGTGCTGACACCCCTACTCAATCCCGTTGTGTACACCCTGAGGAACAAGGAGGTGAAGAAAGCACTGTTGAAAATAAAATGGGGGTCTATGTTTACTCAGGATAAATAATCAATTAAGGATACATATGCTTAACATCTTCAACATCTCTGTTTAAACTGTGAGACTTTCAAAGAGCAATTCAAATTTCTAGTCCAAATTTTTAAGGAAGTGACTGATAATGTATTCATTCCTTGAGACTTGTAAGAATCCCAAAGAAATACCCTGTAGACCTGTCTCAGCAGAAAGACCATACTTCTACCTTGCTTTTGTGTTCTGAGGAATACGTCAGAAGAACAACTTCATTTTACTACTTTTCAAACATTTTCTAAAATTTGCAATCCAGTGTGATATTCTTGCAGTATGTTTTCTCAACTGAATTAAGGCCTTCAGGAATGTCCATTTTTTGTATGTTTAAACATTTCAAAATAAAAAGTATATATAATACAGTCACTAAATTACATAGTATGCTTATGAGGAAATGGACATTTTAGAAAACACTCAACAAAACAGTTTATTCCCCTATCTGTCTTTATTTCCTTTCATGGGCTAAAATTATATGTCTTTACTTTTCTAATACTTTGAAAACCAAGGCATTTGAGAGTAAATATATGTCCGTGAATGTGACATATTCATTGTATGCATTCTATTGGTTACTGATAATAGCTCTCCACAGTCCTTCTGTGAAAAATTTCTAACATGTGTTCAAATTCAAAGTGTCATCTCAGAAATTTTTAATTTTATTCTGTAAGAAAGTAGAACAGACATTAAGTATAAAAAATAAAACAAATATCCTCAGGTTAAAAAAAAATCAAAAGTATTCATGAATTTTATTCTCCAACTTATAGAAATTTACAGATTCTCATATAATTATATTTCCACAAGCCACATTTGTTTTGACTTAAAGTATAAAGTGTATTTTGGACACTTTCTAGGAGGTAAAATATGCACAATAAACCTCACAATCAGTTCTCCACATAGACATATATATTAAAGGTGCAAATTATTTTTCAAAAAATGTTTCATTTACATGTCACATGTCCTCTTAGGCCACTCTTTCTAGCGGATGAGGACGGCGGGGCTGGAAAACTAATATGTACGTAGACTTCTAGTATTTATTCCTACTGCATTTCAGAGATGCTTAGAAGAACCATCCTACCGTGCTAGCTTGCCATCGCTTCCTTGAGTAAGCTGTGTGTGACACTGTGCTGAGGAGAAATATCCTACTAACTGTGGTAGCATCTGTCATAAAGTAGTGACCTGCAATGGCAAGGGACAGTCATATGACTCATCTCATTTTGCAAACTGAAAAGCAAATATGCAGAAGTACTTTAAACACTGGGCTGACACTGACTCTAATTCAAATGTCTACCATCACACTGGTGTTTATTTGTTTGTTGTGTGTCTGTTTGTTGTGAGATAACATCTCACTGTGTGGCCCAACTTGCTTTGAACTTCAGTTCTTCCTGCCTCAGTCTGTAAGTTATAGCTGTGTACAACCAGAATGTGCCCAGCGATAACTTTGACTTAATATATAACACACTCTTCAAAAATGTCCCCCTAACTTACCAGGGAGAGGAACAAGACATGTTTTTGTTTTATCAACACTTCCCACTGCGTGAAAAAATGTTAAGTCACACTGTAAATTAAATAGTTAGCCTCTTACAACTGCCCAACTAGAACCTCTTTCTGGCCAACTTACAGGGACAAGCAACCTTGGCCTTGTGATAAGTTGATGCAAGTCCCTGTCACCTTATGTATCTCATCTGGACATTGAAGTTATAAAGGAATAAAAAGAAATGTAGAATGCTTTGGTTTAGGTCTCTGGAGACCCATTTTTTCTTTCATTAGAATTGAAAGATTCAAACAGAACATAATTTGACATACAAATCAAAAGCTCTGTGAATTTAAGGCACATCTAAAAATTTTTATGTTTGGTATACAAAGTTTTCATTAAAAACCACATAGTAGACATCTGCTTGTGTTGTTTGTATATGAAAACCATCATCTTTCCTGGATGTGGGTGACTGACTGACTTGCCTCATCTTTGCAGGATGACATGGGTTTACAATGCCATCTCACATGGGCTTCATAACTCTCTAAATTCACACTCTGGAGCTCTAGAGTGTACCTTAAAGTTCTATGTCTTCTGTGCCTGAATTTAGATGTCACTTAGTTAAAATAAATGAAGAAATTGTTGCACTGATTAATTACTGAGAAAACAGGGCTAAACACAAGTGTCTGCACTAGGATTATTGTTAAAGTTACCCTATTCTTTAAGGATTTGAATCCCTATATGTTATCCAGTTACTGTTTATAATTTTAAATTCTTTTCAATTTTTCATTTGCTCAAAACATACAGTTTCAGAGATTCTATCGGATATGTTAGAAGTATACCCATACTATATTTTAGAAATGCAGGTTAGCGTAAAAATGATATTCCTGCCCACAGGCCTCTGAGGACACTTTTGTAGTCTGGTGCTTCAAGAGATGTTAATTTGAAGAAAAAAAAAAAGCAAAGGGAATAGAACAAAATATGGTGTGATGTGGGTGAAGATTTTCTAAAGTTTCAACATTGTGTATGTGGAGTACAAACTTCAGCTGCTGCGTGGTTTTTATTTTTAACTTCATTCTAAAATTATTCTTTAAAAACAATACTTATAGCCCATTAGAGCATTAATACAGACACACATGTTTGCAAAATTAAGTTACCCCAATACTGTAAATGACTTATAAATTTTAAAAGTCAGTCCTTTTGTTTTTCAGAGCTGTTACTAGTGGGTCATGCCCTCCCACGTCCCTCAATGCCTCATCATTATTTTCTTTATCCTTTATCTATTTTGAATGGCATGAAGATGTCTCATCTAAAGATGGACATAGACAGATATTCTGAGTTGCAATTTATGTTTTTCTTGAGCCAGTAAACGTCAAGAGAAAATTAAATTACTCTGTATACAAATCAAATATACAGCAAAAATCATATTCACATATATAACAATAACTAATAAAAAAGGTGCTTTCTTAAGTCAGTGATTACTGTTATTCACTGATATTACCCTGACATGCAAAAAAGTAACCTGGAAGTTGTCTAAAACAATATAGCATAAAATATACTACTAATGATTTTGCTTCCAGATAGTGTGGGATCAAAGCTTGACTCTATTCCTTTCCCATTAGGACCATCTAGAGGTCAGTACTTATCAGAATTCTTCCTAAAGATTAAGATAATCCAGTTACAGTATATAGTATATCACAATTTCAATAATGTCTATGGTTTTTTCTTAAAATATTAATTTGGTATATTTTAATATTACATAAATTTCATTAATTGTTACATTTGTTACAAAGTTAATAAATATTGGTATATACAATAAATGGAAGTATTTAACTGAACTAAAAATGGCTGAATTGTAAATTATGTTGTCACTTGTTGAGCAATTTATCTGTAATGTAAAGAACTTTTATTTCTTCCTCTTTAAAAATACCGTTCAACTGCCAAGAAAAGTGCAAACAGGTAACTGTAACTCCAACCAGCAAAAAAGTTTTTTATAGAGCCAACAGTCCACAAAATGAAATTACCATGAACTGAAGAAAATATTTGCAAGCCATCTTTTTCATACACAGTTAATATCCAAAATAGATCATTCAAAACACATAACAGCACGTGTTAATGAGTACATAAATGCTGCATGCATGTATAAAAGATGAATCTGAAAAGGTGGGCCAGAGTACTTGAATATTTTCCAAACAATTTGTATGAATTACTGAGAGATATGTCTTGAACATCATTAATCATCAGGAAATGCAAATCAGGCCATAGATATAAAATAATGGATACTAACAAAACTCAAAAATCTATATCATTACAAGGAGATGAATACAAGGACAGACTTTGCCCAGTCTACTTTCAATACATTTTAACACATGTTATCTTGTGTTTAGCATTATTTTCCTATTTTTAAAGTTTAACTTTGGGGGTGAGGGATGAAATATCACACAAGAATACTGCATTTACTTCATGTATACAGTTTCTCTCCCTTCCAACTCTTCCTATGCACCCTAACACTTTCAAATTAATGAACCCTTTTTCCTTTTCTTTTAATTTTTACATATATCTGTCATTTTATTGCTGCTCATACGTACATGTTTAAAACTGACCCCTCAAAGCTTGGATAACTTATCAGGAGCTCATCACAGAAAAACAAAAAAAAAACAAATATTCCCCTCCCAGCAAACACTGACTGTCCATAGCTCTTCACCTAACAGTAAGTGTTTAATAAAGATATTGCTGAACCAACCATATTGTTGAAATCCATGGTAGCAGATTCTCTGCCACATCCAGAGGACACTGGTATCTGACTATTCAGACCACAGCCTCATTGATTTTAATGGGAAATTTTGTGGGGTGTTTTTTTTTTTTTTTTTGATTCTGTGTGTATTCTGAATATTAATCTTCTATCAAAAATATAGCTGGCAATGATTCTCTCCCACTCTTTGGCTTCATTGTCATTCAGTTGATTGTTTCTTTAACTATACAATGCTTTTTTAGCTTTATAATGAACCACTTTTGAGCCTTGAATAAATGAATCTCTTTGCGGAAAGTCTTGTGTAGGGTGTAGCTCTGATGCTTCGATCAGGAATCTGCATGTGAACACTGATGGCCCTGTTTTCCAAATGGTTCTTGCTCAATCAAGAACCTGTTACCTTCCAATGGGTGGGCAGAAAACACTGGACTTCGTCGAGGTTCCTTTGCGGTTCCCTCAAGCAAGCTAGTAGATGCAGGAGGAAGAAGAGATTTGCCATGCTTTGGAGGGATAGAGAGCCACTAGCCATGTGAGATCTTGGGTGGAGTGGCCATTGGCCACTTCCCCGACTGGGTCTGGGGTAGCAGGCAGTAAATTAGTAATGCAACTAAGCTGAGAGAGATTTAGGGTGCTGAACAAGAGAAGGTAACCAGGCAACCAAGTTAGACTTAGAGGTCTTGAGCTGGAAGTGAAGGCAAGGGCATGGTAGTTTCAGGAGGCTTGGATGTGCCTGGCCATTGACCTAAAAAGCATATTTAAAATAAACTAATGTGTGTGTGTCTTTCATAGCAGATCCAAGGGAACAAGGCATGGGTGGGTAGCGTGTTCCACCCAGAGCTTAAAGTCAGGTAGTAGAAGCTACATGCTACAGTTCTGTTTTACCACCTAAGCATTATAAGGTACTGCATGTGGGCAGCATATGTGTGTGTGTGTGTGTGTGTGTGTGTGTGTGTGTGTATACTTTCTCAGTCCATATGTGTGTGTGTGTACATGTATATATAACTTTCTCAGTCTCTCTCTCTCTGTGTGTGTGTGTGTGTGTGTGTGTGTGTGTGTGTGTGTGTGTGTGTGTGCATATGTGTCTTCAGATCTAGCCATTTGGTATTGGATAACCAATTGGTGTTCTCTTTCCTTAGAAGGAGAATTTCTCTGTCTCTCAGCATTCCTTAGTTTCCTACAGTTCTTTATGTAGGGTTGAGGCCTTATGTGCATCTCCCCTTCCACGTTAGTACGTTTATTGGTGTCAGGTATCAATAGTATGTTATTGATGTTGGTGGGCTCGCCATGAATGTTCTTTATTATGTTGAACTTTGTTCTGTCTCTCTTTAGAAATTTTATCAAAAAACATGTGGAATTTTGTCAAAGGCTTTTTCTGCATTTATTGAAAAAAAATATATATATATACATATATAATTTAGATATATATATATACCTAAATTCAGTTTGAAAGTATTTTATTGATAATTTTTAGGTATATATATATATTACACACAC
Organism: Arvicanthis niloticus; assembly: GCF_011762505.2. Taxonomy (NCBI): domain Eukaryota; kingdom Metazoa; phylum Chordata; class Mammalia; order Rodentia; family Muridae; genus Arvicanthis; species Arvicanthis niloticus. The sequence continues at coordinate 8,374,525 of NC_133434.1, forward strand.
ACACACATATATATATATATACCTAAATTCAGTTTGAAAGTATTTTATTGAAAATTATTGAAGTCTATGTTCAAAAAGAATATTGGCCTGTAGGTTTTTCTTTTCTTTTTACTGTGTTTTATCTGGTTTGGGTATTAGAGCAACACTGGTTTTGCAGAAAGAGTCCTTTTGATTTTATTTTAATAATTTAAGAAGTGTTGGTCACAGAGCTCTTTGAAGTCTGGTAGAATACTGCTGAGAGCTCGTCCAGACCTGGGCATTTCTTAGTCCAGTACATTTTATTGCTGTTTTGAGCTCCTTGTTTGTTATGGGTCTGTTTAGGTTGCTGATGGCTTCTTGCATCCATGTTTGAATGTTTCTAAAAATTCATCTTTTTTTGAGTTTCATTTTTAACATAATGAAATATAGGTTTACAAAGATCAACTCACAATGTTTGAATTTCTTTGGTGTCGGAATGTTTCCCTGTTGATTTGTGATTCTGCTCATTTGAATCATATTTTTCTCTTTTGATTAGCTAAGCAAAGGGTCTATTCATCTTGTTATCTTTTCATTGAACCAGCTTTTAGATTTGTTGATTTTTTGGTGTGGCTTTGTCTGCTTTAAGTTCTGCTCTTCTGGTATATCTTTCTACCTGCTAGATTTAAGTTTGGTTTGTTTTCATTTTTACAAATTCATGAGTTGTATAATTTATTCATACTCACAAACATTTTCTCTATTAAAAAATTATTTCTATTTTTCTTTTTAATAATTTCTCTCTGACTATACATCCTCTCCTCCAACTCCACCTAGATCTTTTCAGATTTTTGTATAATGTAAACATTTGGAATTTTGAATTTCTCTCATAGGGCTCTTATAAGATACCCCAGGGTTGTTGTGGTGGTGTGATTTTATTTTATTTATTTCCATGATTTTATTTATTTATTGTTGATATCTTATTACCCATTCATCATTTAGTAATGTGATATTCAATCTCCAAAGGTTTGTGAAATTATTATAGATTTTTATTATTGATTCTAACTTTTATTATCTTGTGGACAGATAGGATATATGGAGTTGTTTCATTTACCCACATGTGTTAATATTTGTTTTGTGACTCAGTATATAGGGGTTTAAAAAAACTTGGCAGCCTGTGACAGTGCATGATCTGTGTGATCTAACCTAGGGCTGGGAATGTGCAAATCTATTTTTCTAATTTTTAAAATGTGAAATCTCATAGTTATATTCTTACATGTTTACCTTCTAAATAAAAGTACCACTGGCCCATCTTTGTAATTAGGGACATCTCTATGCCAGGATGGCTGTAATTTTCTGTATTTCCAAAATTTGGAGTTTGTAACAGCAGGGGGTATGGAAAGCATGCCAGTCTCCACTCTGCTGAAAGAAAAAAAACATAAATGTAGTATGTGCAGGCAAAGTTGTAGTTCTCTGCAATAGAGAAGTAACTGAGTGTTTCCTGTGTCCTCTGACTATGTTCTATGAGCACTCTTTGCTCTTCATTACCTGCTCAGGAGAAGAGTGGGAGACCATGTGCCCTGCTGGCTGCTGGCACTTGCCTCGGAGAGGTCCTGAACTATTCTGTCCGTACAGCACTGACTGTCTGCTGGTCCAACTGTGAACCCAGGCAGGTGTTCCTGTGACATACTGCCATCTTCACGCTGTTCAGTACAGACACACAGACACCTTGGCTTCCTTTATTAAGACAATGCAAGTTCACCGTCTTTATAGTCTGGGGAATAGAAACACAAACCAACTGGGCACCCTCCAAAATGTGAATAAAAATCATTTCTTCTGGAGACTCTAGAAGACCATTTCTTTACTTGCTTTTTCTAGATTTTAACATTAACCTTTATTTACTCCTTTATTCTAGACCCTTTCATTTTTCTGAGCTTATCTTTCCAGCCACTGCCTTATTATTGCCTCTCTTGCTTATGACTTTGAACTCTTCTTTCATGCCTTCTGATGACATTGGGATATTATGGTTCCTTTAAGAGGACCTTTATGATTGATCCAGGGCAATGTCCTAATTTTTTGAAACTTAGCAAATTAACAAAACCCCTTTTACCCTATAAAGTATTCAAACATTTTGATGATTAAGAGTTAGACAAATCTTTCACTTAAAAGAAGAACTGCAGTAGCATTATCGCCTACCCTTTTTACACTGATAAAATGAAGATTTCACAAGAGCCTTGATAGCACAGTGAAGTGCTCCATTAATATTAATATTTGAAATCAAACATTTTAGGTATAATATTTGATACATTCCTTCAGACTTTCATATAACTATAAAAGGATCATGTTCACTTTTTTTCTCCCTCTCTAAAACCTGGGTACCTGACACATTCATCCCTCTCTAATCTTTGCAATGCCTTAAATTCAGTTTTATTAATGATCTACTGCATCCATTAGCACTGTCCCACATTTGTCTACTGGAGCATAGTCAACGTATGAGGAACAAAACCCCTGGAGAGAACTGACTTCCCTTCCTCTAGGAGGCATTAATTTTCAAAGCATCTCAGATTTTATTCCACTCCTCCCTGTTTGTATGAAGGTTAAGTAGGTGGATTTTGTGTACCTCCTGTGTGTAATCACAGCTGTTATGAGTTTATGAGTGCAACCATCCTGCCATCTCCCGAAGAGACTGATTTATCCCAATCTTCCCCAACCTGTTGCTCTATCCTAAGTACAGGCAATCTAGACCGAGAATTAACATCCTTAAAATATTAAATCTCCAAGTCCATTATAATTCTTCCTGGGTAATCACATTCTTCGATCAATCACTGGAGATCATTTACTTCACTGATTGTCTGTATTTGCACACTTTGTCTAACCAATAAGAAAGTGTCTCTCCTGGTGAGAGAAAAGTATCTCCCATGTTGTAAGGAGGATAGGTGACTAGGATTTATTTTTGATGATATTTGTTATGATGCAATATATTTGTGTATTAACATGTTTTGATGCTTAGGTGTTGAATCATATCAAATACAGCAAAAAATTCTAACTCTAAAATGCATGTTATAAAGGGTTGTACATCATCATGCCCACTGCTTTATAATACTCCATTGTGTGAGTATACAAGAGTATAATTTCACTGAATTGTTACGCATTTGAATAGTTTTTGTCCACTAGAAATGTAGCATTTCTAGAAGTTAATTTTTTATAAAAAGTTTACATACATACAGTCATATAAAATTAATTTAGATGTGGAATTGTTCTTTAAAAAAACTATATATTATATATTATAAACCTTGTTTTGAATATGTTTTCACATCTATGCACACAAAAAATCACAGAAACCACTGAAAGAATTAAAAATGTATTTGAAGAAATAAATGAAAGAATAACATGACCTCTGCTAGTTACAATGAGACCGTGACTATGTACTCATAAGTACTAGCAGAATAGAAATAGAACCAAAAGGAGCGCTCATTCCAGCAGGTCAACTGAAAGAAAATTTCTACCTCGTGAGCAACACAGACAACATCGCAGTGTTTTGTTGGTGTTATTTTTTTTAAGAGAAAACCAAATTATTTGCAAAAGATGAGCACATTTGGGGCATGTCAGAGATCTAATTAAATTTAGAAAATATGAGAACTGAATATCCCTGAGAAGCTGGACGGAATGTTGGATCATAATTAAGTTATATTGCTGATATTGGAAAACTGAAGCATCTATTTACCAGTGGTTACTGGCTCCGAGAATGTACTACTTTGTCTTTGAGTTTGACCAGTGCTTTCTTCACCTCCTTGTTTCTGAGGGTTGTACACAACGGGATTGAGTAAGGGTGTCAGCACAGTGTAGAAAACGGCCACGATTCCATCCACAGCATCCCTGGAGCCTGGCCTCAGGTAGATGAAAACACAGGGCACAAAGAAACAGAGGACCACGATGCAGTGTGAGGCACAGGTCTGGAAAGCTCTGTGTCGGCCCTCTGAAGTGCGGATCCTCAGGATGGAGCAGACGATGGACACGTAGGACAGCGAAATCAGAAGAAAGCAGCCTGAAGCCACTACCCCAATGTTCACAAAGATGACCATCTCGTTGGCTGAGGTGTCTGCACAGGCCAGCTTGAGGATGGGAGGTGCATCACAGAAATAATGCTGGATCTCGTTGGGTCCACAATAGGGCAAACGGAAGGTCAGTGTGGTCTGGACAGTAGAGTGCAGGGAACCCGTGAGCCAGGTACCAGTAGCCAAAAGGGCACATACTCTCCCACTCATCATGCTGCTGTACCTGAGTGGGTAACTGATGGCCAGGTAGCGATCATAGGACATGACTGTGTAGAGGAAACACTCGGTGCTGCCCAGGAAGTGGAAGGAATAGAGCTGTGCCACACAGCTGTGGAAAGAGATAGCTCCACCATCTGTGGACACCAAAGTCATTAGCATTTTGGGGACTGTGACTGTGGAGAACCACATATCAATAAAGGAGAGGTTGGTGAGGAAGTAGTACATGGGTGTGTGAAGGCGGGAATCTACCCTGATCACCATCAGAATGAGGAAGTTGCCTAGCACAGTGAGAATGTAAATCACCACGAAGGTTACAAAGAGCATGGTGTCCAGGGCTGGTGCATGGTGGAATACCTGAGAGGAAGAATGTGGTCACTAGGGTCACATTTGACATGTCTTCCACCCTGGATCATTCTCCCTATAGAGATAGAAGGATCACTCAGACGTTAACAAATAATTAACCCTGTTTCATAATACTAGACTTTATGTTACATCCTATATCTTTGACAATGATGGTAAAATGATTAATAATTACACCTCTCTCACACACAGACCTAGAAATTCAAGCAGTGGTATACACAAATGCATATCAGGGAAAAAAAAGTTACAAGAAGATATCTTTGTTTTAGTTTGATTTAGGGAGTACCATGACTTACCACAGCTACATAAAAAACACACAAATGTGTTGTTCTCAACATTTTGTGGCTCAGACATCCTATGGTATAACTTATTTGTCTTAAAACTCAAAGTGAAAAACTGACTGAATAATCTCACCAGAGGGTCAGAATTTCGTTCTGTGCTATTACAGCAGTGATGAGGTTTAATTTTGTACAGTTTTAGATCTGAGCTTCTTATGTGTTTAATGGTTCTTAGCAGATTCCATGGCCCTAGGCTTCTAGAAGACACCGAGGGCATATCCAATCCTAAGCAACCGGCAGGTGCTAACTGTATGGCAGGTGCTTTTCTGTTACCTGGAGAGTCACTTTCCCATTGCTAATACAAAGCATGGTGACAGACAATGAGTGAAGTAAGTATTAGCTGAGTACATATTTGGTGAAACGTGATTATTCAGGGAGAATACAGTCATTTGTAGCAATATTGGAGTCTGTTTAGAGTTCTGCCTACAAGAATCAGTTTTCTCCATTGTTTCTCCACAGAGACTTCAAGAATCAAAAACTGGATGACATTTTGAGTATCTTTGAAGCCCCTGCCATATTTCAATTGCTTGCTATTGTGTCCATTATTGAACAATGCTAATACTGTCTCCATGACTGAAAAGATGCAAGCTAAGATTAACATGCAATCAGTGAATAACAATGGCGTATACAATACTAGTCTTGCTGAAGAACAGAATTGCCTCTCCTGGAACTTAGAAAGGCAATGTGTCAAGATTCCCAGAAACCTCCCAGTCTGCAAGCAAGCTGTCAAGGACTTTGTTTCTCTTACTTAGTGGTACCCCATGACTGCCTGCTTCTCATACAGTCTCTCTAAAGTCTGCAAATCACATAAAATTACCAGCTATATAGTATGTTTACCTACAATATTCCCTCCATCCAGAATACAGAAAGCTTCATGCATATTAAACCCCCCAGACACCTCTATATTTATATATTATTAAGAACATCAAAATTTATGTGTTCTCTTAACCACAAAACGCTAAGGAAGAATCTTTTACTATGCATATTTTTATATTAAGATTATTTTTACTTTCTGGCTTTGCTGGGGTTTACATTTTATCAACACCTCCTTTTCTCATAACCCTCAAACAAAAACACTGTTCTCACAGAAGGAAATTATATGATCAAGTCTGCGTTGCTTATTCAGCATCTATGACTTAATATTGAAACCAATGCAAAGAGTTGCACCATGTCACTCAAATCATATAACTGAGACTGAAAGGATTATTTTTACTTGATACAAATATTGTCTATACTAGTGATTGTTTTTATTTTTTTTTTAACTTTACGGTTGTGTGAATCTTAGAAGATTCCAAATGAAATGTGACTTCTCTATAAGGAAGGTGGCTTCAGCTACAGGAAAATTAGTCTTTTTTCAAATATGAGAAAAATAGGAGAACCTACAGTTATCTAAGTTACCAGTATGTCCTCAATCAGGGAAAGAGAGCCATGAAACATCTACTGCAGCAACAAGACCCAATCATGAAAAAAAGTATATTTTAGATTGATGACAATGAAAATATTCATGGGGAAAGTCCAAGGTAGCCTGAGACTGCAGCAAGAATATCAACCAAGAAGGTCCATGTTTAAATTACGTGGGTACTGTAACAACATCACTATTACTTGAAATCATGAAGGGACTCATCTATCGTTATTTTTTTTTTATTCATCTCCTACATACCTCTTCATCTAGTCAGAAAGTCTTGGCAGCTAAAGTTAGCATTTATAAATCTAATGATTTATAAATATCATCAATGAATGCTATTATTTATACTAAAAGAAAAAAGGAACTGAATGGAAAATAAGTTAAATCCAATCAAGAACATCTATGGGGTATGGTTCATTTTAGTAGCAAAACATACCTGAGCTTTTCCAAAAATCTTTTACCTTCTACATGCTATGAACAAGCACTAGTTTGCAGCTGATCATATAAAAGAGACACTGCGAGATGAGGAAAACGGTGCCCTTTTCTAATTAAAATTCAAACCAATTCGTTCAGAGACTAGAGACCAACATGACTATATATGTAGAAGTCTAACTTGGATTCATGTCTCAAGGGATGGGATTGCTCTTGGGTTTCCAGGTTCCCTTGATGAAAAATTAAAAAAAAAAAAAAAAAAAGCAAGACAGGAAGAAAAGGCTTTTTCATAAACTGGTTATCCCATGTCTCAGATCTATCCAGTACCTGTTCTCCACATAAAAATTCCTGAAGCCCATGTGGCCATCACTTGACTTCTGTCAGCAACTATGTGCCACTGTTTCTTACACCATATTTTGTCATCAACTCAAACATCCACATTCCTAATATTTGTGTAGTTTGAAGGATCCAGGGAATTTTATCAACTGACTTCAATGTGAGAACTCATCCTTACACTTGAGACTTACTAACTATGAATTACATAAAAGTTTAATGTCTTAGCAGCTTCCAGACACAACAGAGCGGATACACTTATAGACTCTCAGAGACTGTGAAAGCATGCGCAAGAAGGACCTCCAGAAAAGGGGAAGTGGACACAAAGTCCCACTCCTAACCAAGATATATTTGCTATTGATAGCTACTGTGAAAAAGGATATCAGTTTTCTCTAGTGAAATGTCACTGTATGTATCAGACTCACACTACAACAGGCCCCATACACAGAAGTTGATTGCCAAAACAAAATGGACTACAGATTTCTGTGCGTTTTTGTTCCCTTTTTATATATTCCTTTTTTGTCTTGTTGAAGGTGTTTTGTTTGTCTTAGGTATACATTTTCTTTTTTTTTTAAAGAGAGAAAACTGTACAGTTGGGTGAGTGAAGAAGTTCAGAAAGATTTGGATGAGGGAAAACAGTATGATCAAAATATATTGTGTGTTTAAATTTTTTTTTAACAAACTGTAAATAAAATTTAATGAAGTTTAACTATGTAAGGTATTCCTGCTTTTAGACCTTTATTGCACAAAAAATGAGTAATTTCTCTAAATAATTTTAAATTACAGCTATAATTATTTCACTAATTTCAAGGATTTTTATTAGATATATTCACATATATTCTTGTCTGTTTAGATTTGTTACATTCTGACTAGTGAAAATGAAATCCAAAACTTGAAATATATGATACAATGAATTCAATCTAATGCATAATTTGTCTGATTAGACTCTTTCGATTGTTTGCTTCAAAATAACACTATCTAAACAAATGTCGTAGAAAGTACTAATATAAGCAAACTAAATTGTGTGTTTTATGTCTACATTATGAGATGTAGTCAAATGAATTCTAATTTACGCGAATACTTCAAAGTGACTTACTGAAGATGCCCGTCTTTCTATGTTGCAAAGCAGGTTATCTTCCTCATGTGAACAATTATTTGTGTCTTTATTTTTCAATCGCCTATAGCTTTTGTTAGACCTCAGGCAAATAGTCAACCGAATTGCTAACAATCTTTAATGAGTGGAGGTCTTTTTTCAGCTTGTTAGATCATGTAAATTGCCTCATTTATTTCTTTTTTCAAAGTTATTGTGACAACATGGAATCATTTGAAAGGAAGGTGAGAGCCACTGGTCTAAGTCAGTAGAAAATATAGGGGAGTTTAATACTGAATCCCCTAGTCCATGAGCACAATCCAATCCTCCATTTTGATGTATATAACTGTTTTTGTTCAAATATGTATGATTACCATATGCATACTTGATACTTGTGGAGACCAGAATAGGATGTCAGATCTCCTGAAAATGAGATGTTGGTTAAACTGTTGTAAGCTAACATGTGTGCTGGAAACCTAACACAGGTTCTCTGTGAAAACATCAAGTAGTCTTAACCAATGATCACCTCTAAAACCTAAATACCTGCAGTTTCATTATATTGATTCTTAATAAACAGTCAAAATAATAATTCCATAATGCATTCTGTATCTCTAGATCATCATTGATCCATTGCTTTAAAGCATACATTATGTGTATACACAAAAAAAATAATTTCAGCCAATTCTTGCATACTTGAATAGCTTCCTATTTTGCCTACTAGAATATTAGCATTTCAAGAAGCATAAATTTGTATAAAGATATAATAATTGGGCATATACACTGTATATTATGTATCATGAGTTTTTTTAATACATTAACATTATATTAAAAGTATATCTACTGTAAATACAAACAGAATTAGTAAAAGAAAAACATCTACATTTGAAAAGCCACAGCAAGGGAATAACATGACTTCCCTTCCCCTCTTCCAGTAACGATTGCATATTCATAAGCTCATTTGCATGACATAAACCATTTAGAAAGCAATTTGTGAGCTCAGCCTAAAGAAAAGTAGCCTTCACACTGGATCTTGACAACATCACAATGCTATTTTTTTAAGGATTTAAAATATAAATAAATTTTAGGAGAGAGATTATAATGAATATGAGCACGTTTACCATATATGATGGATATAATTGTAATTTTTAAAACCATTAATAAAGTATAAATTGTTTAAATCCGAAGAAGGTGGTCTTAAGCAATTATTTATAGCTAAGTTATATTACTGATGTTTTTAAAACTAACCTCCTTCGCAGTGTTATTATCGTTGAGAAAATGTTACTTTGTCTTTGAGTTTAACCAGTGCTTTCTTCACCTCCTTGTTCCTCAGGGTGTACACAATAGGGTTGAGTAAGGGTGTCAGCACCGTGTAGAAAACTGTCACCACTCCATCCACAGCATCCCTGGAGCCTGGTCTCAGGTAGATGAAAACACAGGGCACAAAGAAACAGAGGACCACGATGCAGTGTGAGGCACATGTCTGGAAAGCTCTGTGTCGGCCCTCTGAAGTGCGGATCCTTAGGATGGAGCCAATGATGGACATATAGGACAGCGAAATCAGAAGAAAGCAGCCTGAAGCCACTACCCCAATGTTCACAAAGATGACCATTTCAATGGCTGAGGTGTCTGCACAGGCCAGCTTGAGGATAGGAGGTCCATCACAGAAATAATGCTGGATCTTGTTGGGTCCACAGTAAGGCAAATGGAAGGTCAGTGTGGTCTGGACAGCAGAGTGCAGGGAACCAGTGAGCCAGGTTCCTGCTGCCAGAAGGACACATACTCTCCCACTCATCATGCTGCTGTACCTGAGTGGGTAACTGATGGCCAGGTAGCGATCATAGGACATGACTGTGTAGAGGAAACATTCGGTGCTACCCAGGAAGTGGAAGGAATAGAACTGTGCCACACAGCTTTGGAAGGAGATAGTCCCGCCCCCCGGTGACATCAAAGTCATTAGCAATTTGGGTACTGTGACTGTGGAGAACCACATATCAATAAAGGAGAGGTTGGTGAGGAAGTAGTACATGGGTGTGTGGAGGTGGGAATCCACCCTGATCACCATCAGGATGAGAAGGTTTCCCAACACAGTAAGAATATAAATCACAAGGAAGAGTCCAAAAAGCATGGTGTCCAGGACTGGTGGGTGGGGAAGACCTGAAAGGAAGAACGTGGTCACTACACTTCCATTCGACATTTCTTCTCATCTTTTGTTTATTTCAGTTTGCATGTGACTGAGAACAGAGAATTACTTCTCTGTGTGGCTACTGTTGTCGGCCATGATATGTAATTCTAGTTTTTGCTCGATTTTGCGTATTTCAACGCTTCTTTGGTAACGATGATGAAATGAATTCGGTATCTATTTTCTCTCACGCAAGGGCACGTAGAAGGAGACACAGAAATATGCACACACGCCGCCAAAAAAAAATTGCCAGAATAAGAGAATGTCATTTTATTACCTTTCTGCTGGTGTGTAGTTTAGCCTTCCATGACTGTAACAAGTACCTGAAACAATTTTTAAAGGAAGGTTATTGTATTTGATTGGCTGGCCTCATTTCTTTTGTGTCTCATCAAGGCACCATATCATAATAGTTACCTAGCAAAATTGCTCATCTCATGACTAGTACATAAAATAGAGAAGATGAAGAAGAGAGCAGAGATCCAAATGGTCTCTTCTAAGGGTGTTTCTCTAGAATGAATAGGCCTCTTAGTTAGAATCCATGCCTTAAGAGTCTTCATTACAGAAAAACCACCATACCCAACAATGAATTAATAATAGCTGCCAACAGGCTCTGAGAACTGGTATATCCTCATAATGCCTCCTGATGTCGTTCTCACTGCCTGAGAAAGAGAATTTGTCCTTAAACTGCTTATTTCCAAACTACACGTGAAGACAGCAAACTGTATGCCGTGTTTATCCAGTAAGGCATAGCAAGGACACTAAAGAATGAGATGGCAGGGAGTGAAAAGAGATAGAAATTTAAGAGCCAGCCAGGCTGAAATAAAGCAGGCAAGATTAGGAGACACATGTACAATTCTCCACGGTCCCTAAAGTCTCTAGTGAGAAGGTAGAAATGAACTAATTTATTAGTAAAAATCGCATCAGGGGCAGTAATTTCATGTTAGTGAATTTACATGTAATAACATTAGGCTCCCAACCTCCACCTCACCAGTGTGGCCCTCTCCAATGATGAATGAGGTGCCTAAAGAAAGATGATAGTTTGATTGTTTTCACAGCAAACAGATCAGCTTTTTAATTTCTTGCCTCTGTGTTTATTGCTTATTTGGCCCCTTGCTCAGCTTGTAAAAACTTGGCTAAATGGACATGAATAAATGTAATTACTGTGGGTGAAAAAAAAAAAGAGTTTTCATTACCTTGTCAAGTCTTTACCATCTGAGGCTTCGGATGGACACCTACCTAACCTGGCCAGTCATTGCTATAAGTTACAAAACGTGGTGAATAAAATGCAAATGTAGTATCCACACCCTTTCTTAGAAGTCGGGTCAGTTGGATATCTACTCAAGATATCATCAAAGTTTAATCAAGGAATCATCTGGGAAATCAGTCTCATCTCCATCCCTGGAGCTTCTTCCATCTTTATTGAGACTTGACACATAACTTCATTCCTTGCACGTTCCAGAGTGAGGTTCTGTGTTCTTAGTGGTTAGTGGTAGATGACTTTACTCTCGGATTCTTTCAAGCAAACCTGGGTCTCGTGAAGCCATCTCAATTCCTACAGTGTGGCAGTTAGACTTTGAAAGCTAGAAGAACAACCACTTGACCAAGTGTCAGATAATGCAGTATAGCTGATGCAAGTGGTACCCCTATCAAATGTGTGACATCCAGGCACACTGGAGAAAGAGATGATTGCGTAAGAACTATGTAGGCTGCTTGGCAGCTTTCTGGGAATTCTACCTCTCATTCTCTATTTTCTCTCCAAACTTGATGTAAAAAGTTACAGATGCAAGAATTTTGTTGCTTTAATGAGTATTTCTTAAGTTCACAACAAGTTAAAGTCATGCTCTTTACCTTCACCTGTCATCTGCCATTAGTAAGATCATCTTGAGAAGTCATGAGCAGTAAATAAGACAAACAGTAGAACTTACTACAGCAGTTTGTCACGAGATAACAGCTTAATAACTGATAGTCAGTCATACATTATACCCTGTAGAAGCACTACAGACTTGTCCCTGTTGAACTAACAGAAAGAGTAAGTATACTATCATTGTGTTTATAGATGATTCTGTTTCAAAAGAAGCTTTCCAGAAAGCCTTCATCCTTGCTACTGCTGTTGGTGTCCACAATCACCTTCTGACTCTCACAGGGCTTCTCAACCTCATACATGACTTAGATCCTGTCCTTCCTCCATTGATAATCTTCCCCGAGGATCTCAGAACATCAGCATCTTATGTGCAGTGCCAGAAAGGATCTAGTAGGAACCTGATAGTTCATGTAATTCACCCTTTCAACCAAGTTTTCTGAATATCTTGCAACTTCAATTTCATTAGTATACTGGTGTACCCTAATTCATCTCCATTTTGGTCAAGTCTATATTGCTTTTTTGACAACTTGTGACCAGACACACACACACAAAAAAAAAAAAAAAAAAAGACAATTAAGGGAAATTGATGTCAAGAAAAATTGAGATCTCATACAGTAGAAATGAGGTATGATACTTTTTACTTAATAACAATATGGCTATGGGTGTTAATATCTATTCATTGATATTGAGCTAATAATAGTTAATTGTTCTGTAGGTGGAGATGTTGAGACATGCCCACCATTCAAGAAAAATTAGAATCTGCTACTAAGAGACTTAAAATACAATAAAATGTATTTTAACCTCAGGCAATGAGTTTTCAGGAGAAATTAAAGTTTCTTTCTTTTTTTCAACTATGAGGTAGTAGAGATAGGTCTGCTACAGTTATCGACTTTACTTCAGGATTCATTAAATGGGGAAAATACAAGCCTAAAAATTCTACCATATTAACTGACTGAAAATCACAAAGAAAAATTCATATATTTTATTCAGGTTATATCAATGGTTGGAATTCCCATCAAAGAGGTCAACATTTGACTTGCTTTAATATTTTAACAACATGGTCACTATTTATAACCACCCTGTAGATAGATAGATAGATAGATAGATAGATAGATAGATAGATAGATAGAGATAGAGAGATAGAGATATATCCACCTCCTTCCCTATCTATTTATTATATATATATATAATAAATATATATTATATATTTATAATATAACATATATATATATATATATATATATATATATATATATATATATATGCCTAGGTGTAGCTCATCTAATGGGAAAACTAGCTGACAAAAATTAAATGATTTTCAAATAACTTTGCAGTATATAAAGTTAAAATCGGGGAAAATGATACCAGAAGAAAAATTTATTAAACGTAAATAAAACTCACCTTACATGATAGGGACTTACTGCAGGAGAAAATTCATCTGAGTTTTTCCTCCAAAAGTTTCACCCCCTACATACTGAAGGGAGGTACCAGTCTGTAAGCTGTCACTCCCAGAACCGATACACCAACTTAACAAAAACTGGTTCATTTCTGATGAGCAGCCAACTACGTCAAGTGTGGACTGGAAATCAACATGGCTAAATGAACATGTATTTAATGTGGTTGAAACAGTTCCCTGTCTCAGAGGAAGAAATTCGGTTTCCATATTCCCTCAATGAGTACAAAAACAGGAAGTCACCAAGGAAAACTTTCAATAAGTAGGCACATCTCCCTATACATTTCTCTCTTGAATCCTCCTGGGACCGTCTTTGTCTCCTAGGACCATCCATGTCTCCTGAATATTTACTCCTAAAAAGGGAAAAAGCTCTTTCTGTGGTGAAATATTACTTGCTCACCATTGAACACTGCTCTGAATCTGTATGGTCATGCCCTTCTTCGCTCCAGTTCAATATCATTGTCTCTTTCACCATCTTTATACACGAATAATGCACCCAAAATTCCCAAATTTTGTTGTTATTGCTTAGCATTTTTGACTCATTATTTCTAAAAGAATCCTACAGATTTTGATGACTTCTGATCATATGTTATTTATTCTGTATCTTATTTTTTTTTTTTTTACAAACCTAAAGAACACTTATGCTAGCTTCTTTGTAAATTCACTCATCAGGGACTTCCTTTATTTCTTTCTTTGGGATATTAGTGGTTTCCATATGGTTTTATATGAATACTTTTTACAAATAGAAAACACCAATATTGTCATCATTTAGGTATCATTTACTTTTCAGTATTTTTAAATATTCTAAGAAATGTTATCCAAAGATTTCAGTATAGTTTCACAGTTTCTATGTTGTTTTACAGAAGTTTACTCATGTAAAATGTTTATCAGTCTTCTGTTACATAATAGTGCTTTAATTGATTATTCTTATTTACTTGTTTGGGTTTAATTTCGCTTTAGGACTTATATAGAGATGGTTTTATTTCCTACATAAGCTGGGATCCCAGCTTATGGGATCAACTCATTCGGTGATGTTCTTTTTAAGAAATTTAAGTTTCCAATTATGATTTCCTTTCTGCAAATCACTTAATGTGTTTCATCTGCTACATTACGATTAAACTGCAAAAGCTTTCTTTCCCAGCAGAATAACTGAAGTACACCATATAATTTTGTATGTTTAGCCTTTTCTCTCTTACATCTCTTTACGTAAGTATCACAAAGCCTGGTGAACCTAAAGCTACAGTCTGCATGTGATTTTCTGACACATGCCTTCACAACCAGGGTCAAGATTTTTTCTCACTTGAAGTTCCAGATAACCCAAAATAGTCATTTGAAGAAGACTGCCTTTCTCTAGCACACTGAGCCTCCATTTGCTGCATGCACTGTTGAATGTCATTGTTCCTCGCTGTGCTCTGATGTGCTATTTGTCCATCCTCATTCAAACGCTATCTCCTTAGTAGGATTCTGTGCGTAGATTTGTGACTCTTCCCTTTTTTGCTTTTCACATCTTTAAGACGATCTCGATCGTTCATGTCATCTGTTCCATTTTAAAGTGGTGTCCATGTTAACATTTACATCTCCATGTGTGCAGAACACACTGAAGGGTTCTTGTAATACTTCAAATCTATACAACTGCCTTAGTAGAACTGGAATCTTTAAAATGTTTAATCTCCCCCATCTATTAATATACCATGACTCTTTGTTTTCATTGGCAACTTTTCCATTGATCTCAAAAGTGCTTGGCTAGCTCTATTGGGATAGTGTTAGTGATCTTTACTTATGCTGACATCCTGGTCGTCATCAGCTCTATTGGCATTTTATGCAAGATGAGTTTCCTGTGGGATGTTTATGCAGTGTGAAGTGTTATGCTGCCCATGCCCATAAAATTTAACACCAAATGACCAAATGACCCTGGTAAGGAAAACTGATCCCAGAATCGTTGGTCTATATGTTTAATAGATGCATTATATTTTGTGTTGAACCGTCATGAATATAGATGATGGGAATACACATGAGAATACTTTCAGAGCACACATACATGAACTACAACAGACTGCTAAGTAAATCACTGCTTGTACATCCATTGATTCTTTCATTCAACTCCAGCAGTTTTCATGTGCAATTTTCAATACTCAAAATCATGTTGCAATAAATTAGAATATGCGTTTTTCAGATACTGATGTAGATACAGCTGCTATTACAAAATTGTATTTGTCAAACAATTACACACGATACATTTCTGGCATGTATTTGAATTTGTATATGCATATTAGGTCACCACGTACACACACACACACGCGCACACACACACACATATCTTGCCATAGAATTTGTGGGTCATATGGTTGGTTTGTTAACTAAGGATTTGTTGATAGGGCTTAAAATCTTCACTCCCTCCATATGTTGTTATAACCAACTTTTTCATTTTAGACTCTTAGTGAGTCTAGAGCATATTCCAATTGTATTGTTAAAATTCTCACTTTCCAAATTAAAAAAAAACTGAGAATTTTTCATTATTTTTGTTAGATGATATTGTGCATGGCATTTTTTTTCCTTTCATAGATAATTTTCCTTCTTGTTCATCATTACTGTTCATTACATAACAATTTAAACAGGAAAATACAAGCTTCGGAGTGAGAAATAATATTCACAGTACCCGTGTCTGACAAACAGTTGAGATCAAAACTAGACTATGTCTACGAATCGATAAAAACTGTCCTTCAAATGGAAGATCAGGCAAAGCTTTATATTAATAATTCACAACAGAACAAAGCTAAACAGGTTCACAAAGCTGTTTGCATTCATCAGTAGTTGGTGTAGTACAAAATTTCTAACAGGGAGTCTGGGGAGATGAAAGGCTCTTGAAAAGCGCTTGGATAAAGTGCTTGCTGAATAACCACGAAGGCCAGGTGGAAAACAATAGAGGAAGTCACCCTGCCTCAACCACTGGCTTCCACAATAGAGCGTGTGTGTGTGTGTGTGTGTGTGTGTGTGTGTGTGTGTGTGTGCGCGCGCGCGCGCGCGCGCTCGCGCGCGAGCAAGCAAGCGCATGCCTAAAATACATATGCAAGCACACATATACCACATGGACATTCATGAGAAAAAGATACAAATGCAGACCAAGACACAGTCCCAAAGTATTAAAGTATGTCATACTTGCTACAATGTTACTTTTATTTTTGGGTAAACTATAGCTGCTTCTTTTGTTTGTTTGTTTGTTTGTTTGTTGTTTTTATTTGGTTTTTCGAGACAGGGTTCTCTGTGTAGCCCTGGCTGTCCTGGAACTCACTCTGTAGACCAGGCTGGCCTCGAACTCAGAAATCCGCCGGCCTCTGCCTCCCAAATGCTGGGATTAAAGGCGTGTGCCACCACTGCCCGGCTTTTGTTTATTTTTTAATCACAACCATCACTTAATTTTATAATAGTACTCTGATTGGTTGCATGTAGTTTTAAAAACACGCTCTTTCTTGGGCGATCTACCCGAGTTCCCAGCTGTGTTCGGAGAACAGCCACCGCCATGTTGCTGGCTGGTGTTTTCCTGAGAATGCAGCCCGTTCCTCCACTGGCTTTCCTAAGCCACCCAACAACTGAAGCTACTTTCTCCTCCCACCTGAGTCACAGTGGATGAAAAACACCAGACAGCCTGAACATTTTAAAAACATGCTAAATAACACAACAGCCGGGTGAAGAATACCCTGTCCCATATTCCATAGCCTCCACAGTGGCCTGCGAAGGCTACAAATCATCAGTCCCTGAGACCTACCCGTCTGTCGTTCCTGTCTGCCCCACTGCCTGGTCTGAATCTCAATCCTGTCTGCATCCACGACCGTCCTTTTCTCTTCCTCCTGGGACCCAAAAATCCTGACTTATCCTGGGCCCAGCAAATGCCTTCTGCCATTTTTATTGACCCAATCAAGAAACAATTAGGGAACTAGATTATAGTTATCAGCCCCTCCACCTACAACTATTATTATGCCCCTTCCTCTACGGTCACATATCTGACCTGTCTTTTTTGCATTCGGGAAATGGTAAAAGGTTAACCACACTTCTGCCCTTGCTTTCTCCACAAACTAAAGTTATCTCAGGTAAACAGTCAGAATTAAGTACTGTGGCTATGGTTTAGTTTTCTCTACTGCTATTTCTCTCATACTGCTCCTCGGAGGTCTGCCAGAGTCTGACATATCCAGAGGCGGATGCTCGCAGCTACCCATTGATCTGATCAAGGGTTCCCAATGGAGAAGTTAGAGGACTGAAGAAGCTGAAAGGGTTGGTGGCCCCAAGAGGAGAGCAACAGTGCCAACCAAGCAGAGCTCCCCAGGGTCTAAACTACCAGTCTGGGAGCACAAAGGGAGGCACCCATGACTTCAGCTGTATACTTAGGGGAGGATGGCCTTGTCGGGCATGGGTGGGAGAGGAGATCCTTGGTCCCATGAAGGCTGAACACAGAGTGGGAAGAAATTCGAGGGTAGGGAGGGGGGAGTAGAGGGTAGGTGGGGGCACACCCTTGTGGAGGCAGGAGGGGGGGTGGAATAGGGGGTTCCTGGGTGGTGGGGTGAATGGGGTGAGGGGATAAAATCTGAAATGTAAACATAGTATCCAATAAAAAATATGAAAAAAAATTTGTAAATCTCTCATACTGGCATTATGTTTTGATTTATTTAGTTAACCGTACTCGGATTTCCACTTTTTGCCAGTATAAACCTCATATCAGCACAGACAGTTAGTGAATAAATTTATACATTAGTACTTCCTTCTAACAGAATATATTCCTGGAATGTAGTTATTACACTTCAGCATCTGAATATCCAAATTCGTAAGAAAAGCTTGTCTTACTTGCAGAAAGAGAGTTTAAAAGCATAAAGACTAACAACATGAATAAATAAACCTCCTTCAAACATCTGTGATTTTTTTCACCACAAATTCTTTTGTTTTCTTCAGAAAATGCCACTCATTCTTTCATCTTTTAAAATAGTTATAATAATTATTGGTGTGTTTGTGTGTATAGTAGCAGGGTGAGTCACATGCCTTCCTTGGTACAACTCTGAAATGGGTTCTATCCGGTTACCTGTAAACCTGTTCTAGGAAATCAAACTCAGGTCATCAGGCTTGGGAAGAAAGCACCTTTACATACTGACCTATCCAACCAGCCTGAAATCCTTCTCATTTAACTAGGTCACTCTAGTTTCAGTCCGGAGACTCTCCTGCCTTCTGAGTCCCAGTCATCCTTGCCCTTCCTTCATGCTCTCTTCCCCTTCTTCACACCTTCTTAGACCAAGTTTTATCCTATCCCATTTTTAATTCTATTTCAAAATGGAAAAGGATAAGACAGTGTCCCTTTGGAAGAAGTCTCTCCTCCCTCCTTCCATATACCCATTGATGTAGAAAATCAAACTGTAGACTATCTAGAGTTAACTAACAACAGTCATTTTATTTCCCGAATAGATAAAACATCTTTGTAAATGTATACTTTTTAAAGGAATATTAGACTAGGAATGCTTTCTATAATCGAAGGATGATGTAGCTGGAGTTCTAAGTTCCTTCCACTTTACTGTCCCTATGCAAAGTGATATATTATCAAAAATAAGCCTGATTTAACCTTCCCCTCATCAGGAAGTAAGGGAAATAATATCCATGCAAGAAACAAATAGACAGATGAACACAAATCAAAGTACTTGGTATGACTCCTTAGTTATAAAATAGCTTATTCAAAATAGATCAAGTATAATGTGTTATTTCACAAATATGTTCCTTAAAATGTGGAGTAACAATGTATCTAATAATTAAACTATCTTAAACACTAGACAACACATGTTTTGGCAGGTATTTGCTATTTATAGTTCGCCAACACTGGTTCAGAACTACAAGCTTCTCTACGCTTAGAACTGAATGAATTCATTCATTTGTCTACATAGATTTGAATAGGATTAATTCACTTAATTGTATGACATCAACTTTTGTAGATATTCTTACTTTCTATGATTCCATTTTTTTCAGAGTAACATTGTATGTGTTTTGAGTCACCTCTTCCAAGGCCCTTACAATCCAGCTGCTTTCATTCAAGATAACCAGATACCACTCTGCCCCAGATGATATAACATACTGTAATAAAAGGCCCTAGTAATTTACTCCAAGTTAAATTTGAATGGTACATTTAAAGTAATTAATGTGTGGCATTCATTTAATGCCTTTAACTTTAAAGTTCTTTCAATTTCCACCCAGACCTTCAAGGGATAAATGAGCAACTCAGCATTAGCTGCGGTTTCAAAGGAAAGAAAGAAAGACAGAAAGAAAGAAAGAAAGAAAGAAAGACAGACAGACAGACAGACAGAAAGAAAGGAAAAGAAAGGAAAGAAAGGAAGAAGGAAAGAAAGAGAAAAAGATAACCCAGAGAAGGAGAAGAGAACTCTCAGTGCATTACCAAGTACTTCCTCTTATCAGGGTCCTGTGCTACAGGGACATTACTAGCAATTAAGCAAAATTCTAAAAGGTCTGCTGCTAACAAAGCCCAATGAAATTTATTTAGACTTAGGAAGTTAATTGTCCCCCAGTGGAAAATGCAGAGGTGATCCCAGAACCCCCTTAACTCTTACTCCACTGAGACTGCAGAAAGAAAGAACCTGCTGAGCAGAAAGCAAGACTCCAGAGGCCAAAACCAAGGGACCCCACAGCCAGTAGCATCACAACGGCTATAACAGAGGGAAGCATAGTTTCACAAGCAAGCAGCACTACCCATAAAGCTGCAGAAATGGCTCTCTGTAAGGAGCAACACTATGTAAGAGGAAGCTGAAAGGAACAGCCGGAAGTGACCTCACTGCAGACTCTCATCTAAACAGAGTTCATCAGCTGAGTCCAAGAGGGAGAGAGAGGTACAGTAATGGGAATCCTGAAATGCAACTTTATTCAATGTTACAGGTTTGGGAAACAGAGGAGACAGTTGAGACCTAACACTTAACCCTTGAGGGAAGAGACTTTGAGTCTCTTATTTACCAAAGGTCAATCTGGTCACAGAGTGTTCTGATCCTTCACAGACAACCTTACCTAGGACAGAAAATGCAGGGTATACTTAATGATGGCAAGGTTACATGGGCCCTGGTACCCTCAGTCATGAGCCTTCTTGAGCATTG
This sequence comes from Arvicanthis niloticus, assembly GCF_011762505.2. NCBI lineage: Eukaryota > Metazoa > Chordata > Mammalia > Rodentia > Muridae > Arvicanthis > Arvicanthis niloticus. Next base: position 8,395,326 of record NC_133434.1, read on the forward strand.
CGCGGACCCCAGTGCTGGATACCATATTTTGCAAACTAGCACTGAGAACAGCAATGTCTGTGGCAGCACAGAAGGTTGGTAAAATCTGCAGAAACGACTGATGAAATTAATAAGACACCGCAGTAAAAGTTCTATGTTCTCACTCTCTTAGAAAGGTAACATAAGTACTATGTTCAGACCACGGGCGACCATAGTTGAGACTATGAAAAGCAAAACTATGGATAAGGAGATGGGTTCATTAGCTTTAATCCTAAGATGTTCCTTGTAAGCATATAGAGTTTCAGTCGGAGGGGATGGGGGGAGTGGTAAGGAACAAGAGAGTGATACAGAAGAGGGGGAAGGAGAGAGAGAAAGAGAGAGAGAGAAAAAGAGAGAGGAAAAAGGAAGAGAAGGAGGGAAGGAGGGAAGGGTGAAAATCTTTTTTATACCATATATATGATATATGTAATATATATATATTATACCTTTTTTATATATATTTAAGAAAATTCTAGAATATATGTGCCATGTCTAGAGACTTCTCAAGAACATTGAGCCTTTCCTTCTGCTGTCTTCTGCCAGATGTGACTGTCAAGGACATGCAAAGCGGCAACCAGACGTCTGTGTCTCACTTCATTCTGGTGGGCCTGCACCACCCACCTCAGCTCGGGGTACCACTCTTCTTAGCGTTCCTTGTCATCTACCTCCTCACTGTCTCTGGCAATGGCCTCATCATCCTCACCGTCTTGGTGGACATCCGGCTCCACCGGCCCATGTACTGGTTCCTATGTCACCTCTCCTTCTTAGACCTGACGATTTCTTCTGCTATTGTTCCAAAAATGCTATCTGGCTTTCTCTTGGATAGTAGAATTATCTCCTTTGGGGGCTGTGTGATTCAGCTGTTTTCTTTCCATTTCCTGGGCTGCACTGAATGCTTTCTTTACACACTCATGGCTTATGACCGATTCCTGGCGATCTGCAAGCCTTTGCACTACGCAACCATCATGACTCGCAGCGTCTGTAACTACCTTGCTTTGGGCACCTGGATTGGAGGAACCATCCACTCACTTTTCCAAACGAGTTTCATATTCAGGCTACCTTTCTGTGGCCCAAACCGAGTTGACTACTTCTTCTGTGACATCCCTGCCGTTCTCCGTCTAGTCTGTGCAGACACCACCATCAATGAGTTGGTCACTTTTGTAGACATTGGCTTCCTGGCCCTCACCTGCTTTATGCTCATCCTCACTTCCTATGGCTACATCGTGGCTGCCATTCTGCGAATCCGGTCTGCAGATGGGCGTCGCAATGCTTTCTCTACCTGCGCTGCCCACCTCACCGTGGTCATCATTTACTATGTGCCGTGTACCTTCATTTACCTACGGCCTGGCTCACAGGAACCTCTGGATGGGGTGGTAGCCGTCTTCTACACAGTCATTACTCCCTTGCTTAACCCCATCATCTATACACTACGAAACAAAGAGATGAAGGCAGCTTTGCGGAGGCTGGGAGGCCTCAGAGAGGTGCAGCCTTGTTGACTTTACCCAGCACAGGTTTTCCGTACACACAAGCCCAAGGATGAGAGACATCGTGCACCAAGCAACAAGGAAGAGTTAAGACAAGAGAGAGAGAGAGAGAGAGAGAGAGAGAGAGAGAGAGAGAGAGAGAGAGAGAGAGAGAGAGAGAGAGAGAAAGAAAGAAAGGGAGGTTAGCATGGGAAGGAAAGAATACCTCTTAGAAGAAGCAGGAACTTGGGAAGTTCTAAATTGTACTCCTGTTTTTTCCTTAGCACAGTGGAAAATCAATCAAAATCCCACGGGGCACAGGAAGGCTCTATGAGGGAAGCTGCAATATAAGTACAACGACCACATTAGAGGGTATTTCTCTGGACCACCATCTATGTGTGCGTTTTAAGTTCTAAACCCCGTGTTGAAACAAATGACCTGCAGGTAAACTGTCAGATTTAGCCTTGACCAACAAACCTTGTGTAAGTATTATTGTCATTATTCTACAACTACGGAGAAACTGAAATTCAAGGAAGTAAAGTAGCACTCGCAACTCTCTTCTCTCTTCATTTTGCTTTAACAAAGGAACTAAGAAATTACTGACACAATTCATCATATACTAATATTGCTTAGGAACTGAAGAGAAGAAAAAAAGATCACTAAGCTTGAACTATAAAATTAGCTTCTCGAGAAAATATAGTAATGCGTGGTTTGGATGTATTTTAAGACCCAGTCAATTGAAGAAGTACAGACATTTTTCATATGATGGGAAGAATTTCCTGCAAAATAATATTAATATGAAGAAGAAAGAGGAGAAGGAAGAGAAGTGGGAGGATAAGGAAGAATGCTCTAGGGAAATAGATTAACTTTCTGATGAAGAACAGCCCAAGATATTATATTGTTATCATACATATATAATATCATATATATAAATGTATATTATATTCTATATTATATTGGTTATTATATATGAGATTATATATAATATAACAATGTATATTATATTATATATTATATTGGTTATTATATTATAACCTCTCAGGTTAATATACACAACCACAAAGCCACAGGCAACCATCACACCCCAAAGTTAAAATGAAGCCAGAGCATAAGTAATAAGCTCCATGGACCAAACCAGCCGTACTGCAAACACAAAAATATCACCTCTTATCAAAGCCAATGACAAACACATTCCACAGCATTCTGAAACAAACTTCTTAGTCACTTCTTTCATCTAATGAAGACTTGATGTAAACTCATCATTTTATGAAGAAGTATCACATAAAATTACAAGACACAGCTTACTCTCTATTCACAGTTAAGAAGCATCTTACCCACCCTATTCACCAGAAAAAAAAAAAAACTACCCAGCTATGTATCTTTAATTTTCACCTCTTGACATGATACTGATGTAAAATCTGGTAAATAATAAAATCAAATAAAATCTGAAAAAAAAAACAAAGAGTAAAAGAGCCTTTTTAACTATTTTAAGACTAACAAGTGAAAACTAAGTACTTAAAAATGCTACTTAGAATTTTGATAATTATGAGATTATCTTCTTTTGATCCTTCAGCTTCATAATTTTAAACACAGCATGTATTAATATATGTACATGCACCCAGATTGTATCAATATAGCTTTGGTAGTATAAAATGTCCTTGTAGAGAATTTTTAAAATATGCTTAAAATACAAAAGTGTTGTTCTACCAGGTTTTTGCTGTTCATTATTTCTGTTTCATCAAATTTACTCAGGTTAATTTTTGGGATGTTTTCTCAAACAGTAAGCAAACAAAAGCACCTCAATCATCTTATTTGAGCTCACTTTGTTTTTAGAAACTTTCGTCTATAAAGGGTACTCTTCACACTTAATCCTCTGTGTCTTTGAGCATGAAGACGCCTATTCCGTGTGTCAAGTTTTCCTCACTCTTCACCAAACTGTCTTAGGCAAGGGTAATATACTATTTCTTATCACAACTGGATAGAATGTTCAACAGATGTTTGTTTCTATCTGCTCAGAGCATTTCTGTAGTAATTGTACATGGTTGTTGAAACTCTGATAATCTTTATTCCTAAGTTCTCTACAGGACCTTTATCGTTTGTTTGTTTGTTTGTTTGTTTGTTTGTTTGTTAGGTTTTTCGAGACAGGGTTTCTCTGTGTAACCCTGGCTGTCCTGGAGATCACTCTATAGAGCAGGCTGTCCTTGAGCTCAGAAATCCACCTGCCTCTGCCTCCCAAGTGCTGGGATTAAAGGTGTGCACCACCACTGTCCTGCTACAGAACCTTTCTTACCCTGTCTCGCTTACTCTCCTTGAGATTCATTTTTGGTAAAATAAACCTTAACAAGATGATCTTCAATGACCCCGTATTTTGAGATTCAAGTTTTCTGTAACTATTCCAGTCCTACACTCGCTGTAAAATGTTCTGATCAAAACTCAAAACTGGACAGGAGAGTGTCATTGAGAAAGAGGTAATGGGGCTAACAGAAAAAGATTGAAATCTTCAGCCAGACATAGTCACACCCACCATTTCTATCCCTTATGATGTAGGCAGTCAAACGCATTATGTATGATTTGCTTTTCCCTAACGTATGTTTCTATTTGCATTTGTTAGACATTTTACTTTATTTCATTTGTTTCAAAGACATGATTGTGATATTTTAAGCATTCAGATTTAAACTAAATAGAAAGGCTGTTCAAGTACAAGTTTGTATCTGAGTGAGTTTTTCCATTCAGTAATAATATTCTCACATTGGAAGGGTCACAGAAAAATTAATAGTCATCAGAATAATTGACTTAAAAACTAAAGTTTGATCTTAGAAAATATACTGCTTGGTGTTGTGATACTGGGGACTTATAGACAGATTTTTATTTACATTTTTAAATTGTGAAATTGATTATCTAGTTAGTGCACATACATATCAACTCTTTAAATGACTATTTCTAAGTCACAAATGAGTAAAATGTGTGTAAATTTACACATATTTCCAAATAACTTATCAAGCTACTTAGCTTACACTAAGCTTACATGTCATACTCTCTCTCTGTGTCCAGGTGCCATGCCTGTTCATGGTCCATGGAGATAACCCAATCACTACAAAAGTAACGATATCAATTATGTTTATATAAGTTTATTTGAGATCACATGTACTCATGATATGTGTGCACTTTGCTAATTTTTTGAAAACGTTAAACAGGGTGCAACCATCCCGACCATGAAACTTTAAAACTGTTCTACAATTGTGTTCCAACTTGGTCCACAGCTGTAGGAATTTAATGAATTTAATAATCTACTTTCTATTTTATAAATCTGCAATGACTTTCCCCATACACACACATGTGTGTGGTGTGCATTTGTACAAACACACACACACACATGCACACACACATTTTGTGCCTGATTTTTTTTTTTTTTTTTTGCTTTACATGATTTTTAGGTTCATCCGTATTACAGCATGTGTAATGACTATTCTGGAATTTGGGCTTCTTTAAAAACCACAGAAATATTATAAGAATGGACTTTCATTTTAATACAAGATGTGGAGATATGGAGCTGCTTTGGACTGTCCACAACAACTGATTATGACTTGCCTCATGCTCTAGCAGAGGCATGGTTTTACCATCTGCAGATAATTTCTACAACTGTGTGATGCTTGGAATGCTGGGAACTTTTCAGACCATATATAAATGCTAGGGACTCAAGAGGCAGGGTTGATGGTTGTTGGTCATAGGTAGGTGGGGGTTAGTTGCAGTTTGTTAGTAGTTGTGCTCAAAGAAAAAAACAGAAGGAAATAAATTAGATTCAAAGCGCTCTCTCTCTCTCTCGCTCTCTCTCTCTCTCTCTCTCTCTCTCTCTCTCTCTCTCTCTCTCTTCCTCTTTTCATCTTTCTTTCCTATATACTGATAGGGGTTGAAACCAGGGGATAAAGTGTGGGAAAAAGAAGAATAACAAAGTGGCAAAGACCAGCTACAACATGTCATTATATGAATATTCTTATAACTGTGAGGTATTCTGTAATACACACAATTGCCACATTTTATTTATCTACTTATCTGTTAGAATGGTTTTTCTATATTTTGCTGACTCTGGATGATTTGTTTTCATTTATTTACTTACTCATATATTCACTTTTAACATGACAAAATAAAATATTGAGGCTGGACAAGGCAACACAACAGAAGGATAAGATCCCCAAGAGCCAGCACAAAAGTCAGAGACCCACTCATTCACATACTGAGGAACTCCATAAAAGCACTACACTGAAAACTATAATATACACACAAAGGACCTGGTGCAGGGCCCTGTAGACCCTGTGCTTGCTATTTTATGGAAAGTGTACAAAGATGATGAAGGATATATTAAACTAAATCCATAGTATATACACAGAAGATCTGGTGCAGACCTGCATAGGCTCTGTGCTTCTTGATTCCGTCTTTGTGCATTCCTCTGAGTCTTGTTTAGTTGGTTCAGAGGGCCTAGTCCTCCTGGAGTCCTCCGTTCCCTCTGGCTTTTATATTCTTTCCACTTCTTCTTCCCCTTGGTTCCCTGAGATACAAAGGCAACAGTTTGATAGAGAAATTCCATTTAGACTCCCTCTCCGCATAATATCTGGATGTGGATCCCAGCATCTGCTCCCATCTGATGCCAGAGAAAGCTTTTCTGATGATGACTAAGTCAGACACTGATCTGTGATTATAGCAGAGTATAGTTCAGATTTTTTTAATTTAATTTATGTTTTTACTTATTCACTTTACATCCTGCTCACTGCCCCCTCTTGATCACCCCCTCCAACAATCCTTCCCTCATCTCCCCTCCCCTACTCCTCTGAGCAGGTGGGACTCCCTGGGTATCCTCCAACCTCATGGCACATCAAGTCTCTGCAAGTCTAGGTGCTTCCTCTTCCTCTGAGGCCAGACAAGGTAGCCCAGCTAGTAGAACATATTCCATGTACAAGCAACAGCTTTTGGGATAGCCTCCATTCTAGTTGTTCAGGACCCACATGAAGATCAAGCTGCACATCTGCTACATATGAATAAGGAGGACTAGGTCCAGCCTATGTATGTTCTTTGGTTGTTGGTTTAGACTCTGAGATCCCCAAGGGTTCAGGTTAGTTGACTGTTGGTCTTCTTGTGGTGTTTCTATCACCATCAGAGCCACAATTCTTCCTTAAGAGTCCAAGCTCCATCCACTGTTTGGTTGTGGGTATCTAGATCTGTCTGAGTCAGATGCTAGATGGAGCCTCTCGGAGGACAACATACTCCTGTCTGCAAGCATAACATAGTATCATTAATCATGTTAGAGATTGGTGCTTGCCCATGGAATGGGTCTCAAGTTGGGCCAGTTGTTAGTTGGCCAACCATTCAGTCTCTGATCATCCCCCATGCCTACATTTCTTGTAAACAGGATAAGTTTGGGGTTGAAAGCTTTGTGGGTGGGTTGGTGTCTCTATTGCTCCGCTGGGGTTTCTGTCTTGCTACAGGAAGTAGCCTCTTCAGGTTTCATATCCCCAATGTAATGAGTCATAGCTAAGGTCATCCTCATTGATTCTTGGGTGCCTCCCTTATTCTCGGCCTCTGTCTTATCCTGGAGATACCCCTCCTCGCCGTCTCACCACTGTCAGTTGCTGATTCCCATTCATTTTCATGGCCATGTAGCCAACTCTTCTGTCCTTCCCCATACCAGGTCCTGAACTCTCCCCTTCCCTTCCCCATCCCCTCCCTCTCCCAGTTTCTTCCCACCATCTGCCTCTTATGGCTATTTTATTCCCCTTTCTAAGTGAGATTCTAGCTTCCTCACTTGGGCTTTCCATCTTGTTTAGCTTCTTTGGTTCTTTGGAGCGTAACATGGTACCTTGTGTGTATAGAAACACAGTGTTTATGTTTTAAGAAACTGCTGGGCGTTTCCTCATAGCAGTCACCCCACACTACAGTCCTAGCAACATGCTCTCTACATCCTATCTGCTGCATACTAGCTTCCCTAGTTTCCCTTTCCTTTGTATCATGGCCATCCTTCCTATCCTTTGTCATACTGTTGTTGGGATAACTAGAAAATTTAGTGGGGAAAGGTGCTTATTGCTAAGCTTGGAGACTTGATTTCTATCTCCAGGACCCACATAATGGAAGGGAAAACCTGCATCCCAGACGCTGTGCTCTGATTTCCACACAAGCTGAATAGCACACACATATCTCTTCCACAGAAACAAGTATGGGCAGAAGAATTGCCTCAAATTTAAGGTCAGCCTGAACTTTATAGTAAGTACCCAGCCAGCCAATAAAAAAAACCATGTCTAAAAAATTAAAAATAAGAAGAGCAAAGCAGATAAAAACAGCATACATAAATTACAAATAATTAATTGGCATCACCCATCTCAACTAAAAATTACTACGTAGGTATTTTAACAGAATTATATATCATGATAAAAAAAAATGTAATCATGCTGAAAGTACCATCTAAGCCAAAAGTTAGACCCTTGTTGGCTAATTAATCAATATCCTATTTTATATTAACAGATGTAAGAAAAGAATAATATAGGTATGTTCACAAATACTCAAAATGTCTGGAAAAATCTAACACACATTTGAAAGTTTTCAGATTTATTTTCTTTATGTGTGTGTGTGTGTGTGTGTGTGTGTGTGTGTAGGTTGTCTGTGTGTGTGTTTGTACACTTGCATGTATGTAGGTACATGTAGAAGACAGACAAGAGTGAAGCTGAAGTTGTGGATGATTGTGAGATGCCAAGCTTAGGTGCTAGAAACCAAACTCTGCTTCTCTGGAAGAGCATTAAGAACTATCAACTGCTGACACATCTTTCCAGCCCCGAAGGCTTTAAAAAGCATATTAAAATAAAATGCAGAAAGCTAGCTTTGCTGATCATCAAAATCCATCTTAAAACCTCCACACTTAAGGCTATGTGATACTAATGTCTGATAGATATTAGATGATGAGATGGAATAGAAACTCAGGAGACAACTGCAAGCACCTAAGAATGTTTAGAGTATGGCTACCCTGGTACCTTCACTGGGGGAAGTTACATTCATTTTATTTCATTTCATTTGTATTGGCTTCTTAATAAGTTGGTCTATTAAAAGTGAGTAGTCATATGCTAAAAGATAAAATAATATGTTGAGAGATAGATTTTTTTTAAGCTGAAAAAAAAAAAACCAAGTCATCATTGATGGTTAGTATCTACATGGCCTAAATAACACAGCCCCAATCCTCATAATACTTTGTCTTTTGTGCTCAAAAATCACATCCTGATTCACATTTCAGTTACCAAGAAGCAGAAGTACAAAAGCCAAACAGCAAGGTTAATATATGTAGGGACTTTCCTAGATCCTGGAACTATGGACACAGATCTTTGTTGGATTAGGTCTTTATGAATGCACAGACTTCATTCATTAGAGTGATAGACACGGAAGTAAAAATAAATAAGGATATACCAATGGTGTGATATTCATACATGTATTTCCTATTTCCACAGAGGAAAGACTTAGAAATAATAGCCCCTAGTCGCAAGTAGAGTATACCTAGAAGTTCCACCTTTGTTTTACGATGGTGTTTCCAATTTAAAAATAAAATTACTGAAAATGGATTCTTCTCTCATACAATATATCCAACCACAGTTTTTCCTCTGTCCACTTATCTCAGGTCCACCCTCAACTTCCCTCTTTCCCATACCCACTCTCATTTTATTTGCCTTCAGAAGACAACCAAAACAATAAAAACAATGTACAGTAGACAAGACAAAAGTCCTCATCTGGGAACAAGTGTGTCTCTGACTCTTGGCCTGCTCTTGGGACTCTTTTCTCCTTTGTGGTTACCATCAAAAAAAAACTTTTGAGGTGCCATTAAGACTAGGGTTCTAACAGTGATAGTATGAAAGGTACCCAGGACATAAAACAGAAACATTGTGCAAGGACAGAAATAATTACAGAGAAACTGGAAAGTGTCAGTTGGTTCAGGTGAAAAACTGACATTAATTTTATCACACAGACCTAGTGATATCATTGAATACTTGAATAAATCAGTGTGTGTTAATAGGCAGTTATTTACAGAATCTGAACTGTGTGTAGGAGAGTTTGAGAAGATTAATGTCAAAACATGTTTTCCCAAAAACATTGAACGTATGACTATAAACACAATACACTAACACCATTTATGATTGGGGGGGGGTCCTTTAAAAAACAGGGTAGCACTTTCAGGGGTAGTGATGAACAAAACCACATGACTTTTATCTTTTCATCACAAAATCTACTCGGGAGTCATAAACATTTTTAAAAGTTGGGTCAATATAAAGGCGAGTTCTTTTTTTACTTTATTTGATTTATATGATTTAATATTTTACATTAAAGATGTTTTAAAGTAGAAATATTAAGTGTTTTATTATCATCTTGAGCGATGATTTTTCTAGATTTCCTAAGCAAATTTTTCTAGATTTCTCTATTGCCTTCTAAAGAGCTGCTTGGGTATTATTGGTATCTAATAAAATCACTCTGCTCAGAAGACACAATTTACTGATTGCTAGTAGATCAACATATTATCAAGCTATTGCCACAGTTGAGTTTCAGAATATTTCTACAACTTGAGAAAGACATTTATGGCCACTTATACTAACATCCTCATTTCGGGCATCCACTCCCCTGTTTTCTTTTGTTATAAACTGTTTATTTCAGCATAGTCATAAGCATGGAATCATGGTATATAGGATTTATTTCTGTATTTTAGGTACTCCAATAATTTTATGTTCTGTTAATATTTAGTTATGATACATGTTGTGTCTGTTCATTCACAGCTTGATGTGCGACAAACTTGTTTTTAGATTTTGGCTGTTACAAAAAACGACCACCAACATTTTCCTGAAAAAGTTTGCAGGCACATAAGTTTCATTTAACCTGTAGAGATTCCTAGGAGAAAAAAAAATTGACTTAAGTAGATTAAATCATTTTAACTAAGAAAGAGCCAGGCAATTTTACATATCTGTTGCCCATATCACAGTCCCAGTGTGTGTGTGTGTGTGTGTGTGTGTGTGTGTGTGTGTGTGTTTCAATTTCTTCATATCTAATATACTTGTTACTCTTTATCTGATTTTTTTAAATTTTTATTGCATTCATTTATTTACTTGTTTTGTTTATTGGTACAAGGAGGGTGTGTGTGTGCCACGGTGTATGTTTGGAGGTCAGAGGACAACTTGAGCAGGAATTTGTCTCAGTTTCTATTGTATGGCTCCTGGCAATCAAATTCAAGTTGTCAGATTTGCCATTAGGCACCTTTGTTTTTGGGGACATTGTGCTGGCTCTTGATCTTAATTTTAGCCATACTCATTCCAGTAATTGTGGAACAAGAAAATCTAAATTCCAGTGTTTGAAACATCATCCATAGTTACCCAAAACATGTAAATAAAACTGAAGTCCTGGAGCCTATCCAACAATGGTGTCGGAGCGCTCCTGAAGTAGAGATCACTTTTCTGAGCTTGGCCAAGCAGAGGCTTTATAGCTTTTTATCAGAAACATAAGAACAATTATTGAGTCTTGGATGAATATGAGATATAAGGAATTTAAGGTCCTATGTTACATGTCACCCTAAAAATTTAATAATCCTGATAATATCTATATTTTAAACTCAAGGAAAGGAAAAGCAGCAGAGAGAGAGAGAGATCAACTGTCACCATCTGTTTCATTCAGCTGATAACCGGTCAACAGGGGACTTCAAACTGAAGTTCTTAAAAATCCCAAAATTGAGGTTCCTTATTTCTATGGTTCTATTTCCAAACTGTCAGGGAGTAGAGAAGGTGTAAAACTCTATCCCTGTGTTCTTCTTAAGAAAACATGACACTAACACGGATGAATCAAACCACCCAAGACAAAGCATTATGGGGAAGTTTTATTTTCCATTGGGTTTCAGGAATTTCTAAATCAGTATGAAGAAAACTGTATATCAGTGGATCTCTGGGGAATTAAAGTTTGGCATTAATCCTGCAGAATAAATGAATATTGAAACTGTTCTGTTCATGTTTAAAAGGAAAGTGCCACAATTATAATGGAGAAAAAAATACAACAGAAAAAAATTAAGTCAAGGGGTACATCTGGATAGACGGACTGCAGAAGATAACTCTCTGATGTGAAAGACACATCAGTACTTTTGAATGTCACAAAACAATGCACCAACAGTAAAGGGTCACAGACAGGGTTTTTTAAGAAAGCTGAGACAGACCGTGTGTAATTATTGGATTATTAGGAAGTAAGAGATAGGATTCAAGTAGGATTCACGTAGGATTTCACTCCACAATAAACCTTAGGAAAAATGTGTGGGAACTGAAGACACTGTAGGGAAGTCATGGAGAGAGATTTTCACATAATACAGAATCTAGTGTACAAGATTCGTATCAAAGAAAACTCTGAAATTTCAGTTCTGAACTAGTAGAAAGGAACACCAATAAGGATAAGGGAAAGAAACTCCCAAAAGTGTAAGAGAAGTGTTGTAGAGAGAACATAAACTGTATTCAACAAACAGGTGGGGTAATTACATAGTCTGTTCTCAGGGGGGCGCTTCATTGTCATACTCTTGGGGGTTGTGGGTAGTTTAAATCCCAAAGATGTCCCTCTGATGAGAAATGGGTGGGAGGATCTATCTATTCCTGGCTGATGTAATAGCTCTCTGGTTCTAGGCAAGTCCAGAGATGGATGCAATTCCCATGGTAAATAGCAATTATGTGTGTAACTGGGTGCATGTACAGCACAGCAGAAGAAATTAGGAGGCAGGAGCATCGCCACTCTGAAGAATATGCCAAAATCACTTCCTCAACGACACCAGAATCTACACTGTGTTCACGTAATTCATTTAGAAACCGCATTTCTACAGACAACCCTTACGATCCATTATGTATCCAAGACGAAAGGTCGTGCCTTCGGAACTTCAGATTTGCAAGGAGTGATGTGAAAACACACGTGTAGAAGAAAGTTGAATTGAACCTGTTAATCCTTTCAGCCTGTGAGACAAGGCCCAGATGGAATGCACCAAACAATAAATACATTTGAAGGAAGAGGACAGCTCTTGATTCTCCTACAGTCAGCTTTATTGAGCAGAGGATGAGAAGATGGTTGAGAAGATACAGTACCTTAACCAGTCTATGGTGAGTCACTTCTTCCTGGAGGGGCTGATGTACACAGCTGAACACCCTGGCCTCTTCTTCCTCCTCTTTCTCCTCGTCTACAGCATCACTGTGAGTGGCAATCTCCTCATTCTCCTTACTGTGGGCTCTGACCCTCATCTCCGCTCCCCTATGTACCACTTCCTGGGTCACCTCTCCTTCCTTGACGCATGTCTGTCTACAGTAACAGTGCCCAAGGTCATGGCAGGCCTTCTGACTTTGGATGGAAAGGTGATTTCCTTCCAGGGCTGTGCTCTACAACTTTATTGCTTCCACTTCCTGGCTAGCACTGAGTGCTTTTTATACACAGTCATGGCCTATGACCGTTACCTAGCTATCTGTCAGCCCCTGCACTATCCAGTGGTTATGAACAAGCGGGTGTGTGCAGGGCTGGCTGGGAGCACGTGGGCCATAGGTGCTACACACTCTGCGATTCACACTTCCCTAACCTTCCACCTGCCGTACTGTGGGCCTCAGCGTATTGCTTACTTCTTCTGTGACATCCCTCCAGTACTGAAGCTGGCCTGTGAGGACACCACCATCAACGAGCTGGTCATGCTTGCAAACATCGGTGTGGTGGCTGCAGGCTGCCTCATCCTCATCGTCATCTCCTATGTCTTCATTGTGGCTGCGGTGCTGCGCATTCGCACCGCGGAGGGGCGGCGGCGAGCCTTCTCCACTTGCACAGCGCATCTCACAGTAGTGCTCCTGTACTACATGCCCCCGGTCTGCATCTACCTACAGCCAGGCTCCACTGGCACAGGAGCGGGAGCTCCAGCCGTCTTCTACACAATAGTCACTCCAATGCTCAATCCTTTCATCTATACACTAAGAAACAAGGAAGTCAAGAGGGCTCTGAGAAGGTTGGTATGTAGCTCCCGAGAGTCTCCAGCAAGCAGTCCAGCCTCCTAACCTGAACTTCGATTTGTGTATCTTGTCTGCCAGGATAACAACCACCCAGGTCCTATTTTGAGGAGGAAAGTACTGAGTGTCAACTGGGCCACATCTTTCTCTTTCATCTTCTTCTGTATCTCCATAACAAACGCTTCATCCACAAAATGTAGACAAGAGAGGTGACTTTTGAGTATATTCTACACTTAGTCTCAGGGGTATGAAAAAATACTGTTGAAATACTTGTTTTAATATTTTTTTGTGAAGTAATTGTATTCACTGTATATTCATTATGAATTCTTTTTTTTCTTTTTTTATTAGATATTTTATTTACACTTCAGATGGCATCCCCTATCCCCAGTCCCCCCACCCCCCTTAGGAAACCCCTATCCCATGCCCCCTTTTCCTTTTTGCATTTATACATTTTTTAAAAATAATGTTAATCATAGGCTTTATAAGTTTGGAATTGTTCAATCAGAGGTCTTAAAGCAAAAATACAAAGTCCAAATTATTGTCACTTATCACATGGTTTAAGAGAAGAGACTAAATTTTATTATGATAAACATAAAACTCCAATAATCAATGTGGCTTCCCAACATCACCTAGAAAGTTGCTGCTTTATCTTTTCCAAGTCCAGTTAATGATACCTAAAACCATACTCACAGGGAAAGTTAACAAACATGGGGTTGAGACACATCCAGATCCCAAACTCTGAATTTTCTAGTCAATAAATATAAAATTTTGTAAAATCTTATACCTATAGCTTCAGTTTAAGAAAAAAAGTTAAAAATAATTTCCATATAGAATTTTAGGAGGTCTGAATGAGATAACTGGCAAGGTTTTGCTATTTCCATTGGTGAACAACTACAAGAACAGAACTTTCTAGATAACAAAGTGAAAAAATCCATCACAATTTTGCTTAAAGTAGTTTGCAATACAGTGGGAGAAACTCTGATGTCTTCCAGGATGAGAGACTGATCCTAACCTTTAGATAAATGTTTCTTGAATGCAAAGTTAAATATGTTATGTCCACTGCACTTTATCACTTTAATTGTTCTGTTCTCCTGTATGAATAACTTCAAGCAAACCACTCCTTAGATTATGTCCTAGAGCAAAGAAAAATAACTTGCAATTTGACAAGTTAATAAACTAATACAATACAATAAACATAAAAGGGTAGAATGTGTTTCAATGGGTGAGGAAGGTCTTGGAAATTTAAAGATGCCATTATAGGTCTATTTATAAAGAAGAATAATTGAATATTATATTAGAATTAGAGTAATAACTATGATGGATAATCTTGGTCATCAATTTGACCATCAACTTACCCACAAGCTGACAGGCACACCTTTGGGGAATTTTATTGATCAAACTACTACATGAAGTAGAAAGATCCATTCTTTTTTTTTCCATTTTTTTATTGGATATTTTATTTACACTTCAGATGCCATCCCCTTTCCCCATTCCCCACCCTTAGAAAACTCCTATCCCATGCCCCCTTTTCCTTTTTGCACTTATGCATTTTTTAAAAATGTTAATCAAAGGCTTTATAAGTTTGGTATTGCTCAAACAGAGGTGTAACTCACTACCCAACCTAGATATATCAACTATCTTTGACTGGTGGAGATACATGAACATCTGCCTCCCTGTCTCCCCCCTCTTTCTCTCTCTCATCACCTAGCTTCTCCTCTCCTTCTTCTCCTCCTCTTCTTACTCCTTCTCTTCCTTTCAGTACTCCTCCCGCCTTAGCTCCTCCTACATATCGCCCTTCTTGTTAAAATGAAACTTTTCTCTCAAAATACAATTAGAGCATAATTATGCCAATTTGTACCAGTGAGGTACAAGATAGTCCTAATACCCAGTCCATCTTAAACATTACCTTTTGGGTGGCAGCCCAGATAAAAGGACATAGAGAAAAGACTGGCAGCATTGATTTTTGCCTCCTTGCCTTTTTATTTGCTAGCAAGCTCATCCGCTCTGTTGCTGCAAATGCTATAGTCCTTGCTAATAATAGAACTAGGCTCTTCAAGCCTCCATAGTAGGCTAGAGATCAGTAGCTCTTTAAGAATCTTCCAGAGCTAGAGTCAGATTAAGACTGATGAGAACTCCAGCCTCATGAACTAAGCATCTACAGAATTCTTCACCTTTCCAGTGTGAGTTAGCCATTGCTGAACTACAGAAAACGTACCATGGAAGCCAATCTAATAAAACCCATTTTAATATGTATTCATTCTATCTGTTATCTTCTCCCAGAAAACCCTAAATAATACATTATTATCCACTGTCAAATACATTTCCTCAAGGTAGTATGACGACCTCATTAGCTATATTACTGCTCAACAGTATAATTCAATGGACATTTTTGTTTTTCTTTCTACCTGAAGATGGGGAAACTATGACCTACATGGCAAAAAAATAAATAAAAATAAAAAATAAAAACCAAAAAATTTTTCTCAAGACTGCACATTTAATAGCTGAAGCTAAAATCTCATGTTTCAGATTCTTTCAAAGATCAAACATTTCTGTTATGTACCTTACAGATAATCAAACCCTCCCCTCATCATTTAGGAAGTTCATAGAGACCGAAAACTATTGTAGATTTTGTGGTCAAGATTTCCTAGTCTTTGAAATGTACCTACTTCTCTACAGATATCTTAATCCAAAACTCCTGGAAATGGGTAGTTTATAGGAAAGGTGACAATAGACAGAAAAAATGCAGTTAAGGAGTAGCAATTGTATTCTCTCTGGCTCCAGCATCTGACGGTTACTGATACAACTGTAGGATTAGTGTTAACAGGGATAGTTTCATCATTCACATCAAAGCAGGCTTCAACACAGACTGGATACAGAGTGGAGGCAGTGCCAAAACAAGCCCTGGATCCATCATATGCCTTTATCAGTCCTGTTAAACAAGACCAGTCTCACAACTCCAGTCATGAAGTTTTACCTTTCATCTTCTGCCTTAACACTTTTATATTTGTCTACCCAGTAAGAATCTTTCCGTCTCTTGAGTTCTTCTCTTCCTCTATAAATGGCTCATGACATCAGCTTATTATAAGTTGTTATAACTGTGTTGACAGATACCTTGTCTTGGATTATTACATATTTTTGGTACATATCAAGATTGTAAGAACTATAAGACCTTTTATATATTAAGTGTTCCCAAAAAAAACCCTACTTGAGAAAACATTTAGGTCAATAAAATATATGTTCCATCCTGTATATATGTCCATATAGCATGTACGAATGAAACAAAACACAAATACATTCTTCATAGTAAACTATGCCAAATAACAATATTGGTTTCCTAATAGTTTAGGAAATGAGAATTATTAATACAATTTTTCTATCAAACTTTTGTATTTTGTGTTTATTATTATATTAAGGAAGCATGGAATAATTAATTGTGCTACTGTAGCTATAATTAAATTTTGAACGTAAATCAGGGCTGGAGAATTAATTCATATTAATAAAAATTATCTAAAAGACTAGCTAAAGGGAAGATAACTGTTTAAAATAATCATTTAACCTGCCTCCCTACAACACAGCTACTAAGTGACCAATGCTTAACGATATCAGGACATCTTTCAAATGAACAGGCAATATAACAATAGCAAACACAAACATACAATCAAAAATATTTCCTAGGACGATTTACAGAAAAGGTTTTCCTGTGAGGGTGGCTAAATATTCTTAACACAGGCTATCCCAAGACATGAAGTTAAATAACATTGCTGGGAAGGAAAATTGATTTTCTCCTTCATAATAAATAGCTCATATTTAGAATTTTGCAATACTCTGGAAGACAGAGCATGTGAAGGAAATTATGATACTAGTAACTGAGTAGCAGCAACTGCCTCCAATGATAAACACACGGTCATTGTTTTTGAGCTATACTTTAAATAATGGGAGGATCTAGAAGTAACTGAGTTCCCGCTCTTCGCTGGCAGCATCGGGACTAAATAAAATATCATTTCTTTGAGAATATTCTTTCACATAGAATTCGGGTCAAATTTACATCCAGTCTGCACTTATGTCAGTTCTAATTCATGTCCTCATTACTAATATTTTCCATGTAAATTAAAATACACCCGAAACATGGTAAAAAGAAAAGCACAGACCATAAAGAAGCTATGATGAGGTCACTTTTTAACAGATATATTATCAAAATGTATAATGCTGTGGTCAAATCAAGATTTTTGTAACAGCTTGTAATGGAAGGAGATTGCCTTTGAGATCAAGAGGTGAGTGTTATTATTCCATTCTTCCTTAGAGTTGAAGAGTGTTCTATTTTATGCCTGTGGCAGGTTTTCATCATCCATTCTTCGGGTGGTGAATAACTAAGTTTGGCAGCTGTTGAGCTTATGTCATTCAACTCTGAGAAATTTTAATACATGCAAGCTTTAAAAGTTGTTTTCATCCTTGCACTTGCATCTTTGCTTTGGTAATTCCAAAGACAGAGGGATATTATGCAGATCTGTGCATGTTTAAACCTCTGTTTACTTTTAACTGACATTGAGGATTTTCATTGTTGTTGTTGTTGTTTATATTTTCATTTCCAAACATATTGTTCTTGATTTGCCTTTGAATTCACCACTTGCTTACTGTGTTATATCCAATGCCTTCTAAGCCTATGCAATAACTTTTAAATTTTATTTGTTTTAAATTCTAGGTGTGCACATTTTTATTAATTTTTTTAGAAATAGGTTAAAATAAAATTTAAATCTTAGACATACATTAAGGTTAGTTACTCTGCTGATACATCTTGAATGTGGTCCATACATTTCATAACTTCATACATTTCTTTAATGTTAACATTAAATGAATCAACCAAAAAAAAGTAATTCATATTAGACTGAATTTACACGAACAGATTTATTTAATTAACAGATACTTAAAGATCCAATATCATTGAACATTAGCTCAAAAGAGAAGACTAAATATGCAATTAATAAAACAAAATGTTGGGGTTTTGTTTTGTTTTTTGTTTTTTTTTACCAAAGATCAGCTTTGATACCTCAAGGTTAACCAAGGCAGGCAGCCAGTGGGGGTCAGTGCTGGTCCATATACCAATGTGGGCTGCTGCCTATGGCAGCCATTAGTTAGAGAAGAAAAATGGGGGAATCAAACATTTATACACATACACAGAATGGTTGAAGCAAAGACAAGCTCCAGCAACTTCACACATACAAATAACGTATAGACAGATGGACAGACAAACACATACATATTCACAAGGTGAATGGCTGGAACAAAACTCCAACAAGCAGGCTCCAAGCATTTCACAAATATACATATACTTGGTGGGTGGATAAAAGAAAGTGTCAACAAGCAGGCTTTAAGCATTTTGTACATATATGTGCATATACATATATACACATATATACTTATATATGTATACACATAATAGACATATACATATATATACATGCAGTTGGTAGATGAAGCAAGCTCCAACACACACTCACACAAGCATATATACATACATACATACATACATACATACATACATACATACATACATATTTGATGGCTAGAACAGAGTTTCAACAAATTCTCACACAAATTTTACACATATACAGATGTATGCATATATGCATATATACATATATACACATAGTTGATGAGTGGAAGAAAGAATGTTCCAACATACTTTCACACAAACTTTACATATATACAGACATACACATAGTTGATGGATGGGAGAAACGATTTTTTAATGACTTTACTCTTTTTCCTATGGCTTATATATTCCAACAAAATCTTTCAAGCAGTATAAGATTGCAATGTGATTATGTTTTAGTTTTCTTCTAGTGAATGACTGTGAAAGAAAATCGTATGTTCCCCAATACTTTTACAAGAAATAACATTACATAGTACAGCTAAAGAAAACAAATTATTCCCAAGAACCCACATATGAAAACACACAACTAAGCAACCTGTTATAGATTAACAACATGTAAGCAAGGTAGTTTTTCAGCCAGTTCCTCTCATTGGCAAGCAGCAATGTGAAGTTACAAAGAAAGGATTAATTATTTTACTATTTATCTTTTAAAGTAATCTTATTATAAGAATCTTAAAAAGAATCACAAATCTAAACTTTTACATAAAAATCAGTTGTACCTCCTTTAAATCCTCAGAGTGCATATCTACTCATCAACAATTCTTATTAAATCATATCAGAAAGCTGAGGACAAAAAATGGGTATAATAAATCAATTGTCACCAGTCCAGCTTCAGTGAGAGTCAGGTCAACCAGTGCTGCCATTGTTCTTGTTCTCTGACCATAAAAGAAAAAAAAAAGAACTAGCTTAATTATTAAGAGTGTGACTTTCTGAACTTTAAATTGTGCCCTAAGATTGCCTACATCAGAGAGAGTAGCAAAATAATCGTAACCTAGCTTCAATAACAATTTTATGTTTCCAAATGCTTTCTAAGGGCGGTGGTCATAGATGACAGTCTACAGCTCTAAGCTCTTTCCTCGGGCTGTGATTGAGTCATTGATCTGCTCCAGCAGCAATGACTGAAAGAGATCAAGCACCATTGTTGTAAGTGCCAGAGATACTACCCAGTAAGGAGCTGAGAGCCCCCTTAGAGTTTTCCTACAACTCTTAGATTAAGAGGGAAGGAAGGGCAACAATACTTACCATTCTAGAATTCACAGCAGCTTTAATTCAAGCATACGTATTTACTCTTTTAATTAGGCTATATCTACATGATAACACATAATGACCCACCAAACCCAGGCATATCACATAATAAACCCAAGCCCATGATCATTAACAGGGGCATGAACTCCGTAACAGCGTGAGGTCCTCATATGTAGTCCTCAGGGCCGTGCCTTAACCAAGGTGCCTCCATTGTGATTGTCCTAACCTGTGGTCCTCTTTCCATGAGTTCTAAAGCCATTTGTCAATCCTCCTGCATGGCCCTTGACAGTTTTTTTAAAGTTTTATTTTTAAAAAGAAAAAAAATGAAAGAAACAATATTTAATTTTAATAACCATTAATAATTAATAAGCATATGTGCTGAATGTTTTCACTGTTTTGTTTTGAACAAGTCATTTGGTCATCATACACTCAAAGTCATTGACTGATATTTCACATATGAGAATCTCAGGTTCTCACAGCAGTTAGAGCTTGAGCAATACTACATAAGTAGCAGAGGCAGGACCAACATCCCAGGCTCTTCAAATGCTTTATTCTGAGTGGTGATCATTTGGATTGGTAAACACCTTTATCTAGCAAGCAACATCTCCAGAGTCCTCTCACTGTCTCAGTCATTATGTATGTTTCTTTATTAAGTTGATTTTGTTCCTGTACTGTAGTTGTTATGAACCCCTTTCTCTGATCTCTTTCCCCATCTACAACACATCCTTCCTCCCTACAACTCCTAATTCCACATTCATTATTGTTTGGGTATTGTTTACTTCGGTTCTGCTTGGTTCTCTTTTTTTTATTTATAGTTTATTTACTATCACATACTTTGCTACCATAATACAAAATGGCCCATATTTAAGTTGTGTATTTTTAAGTGAGACTTTTGTCTCTGCAATATTTTTCAACTTAAAATTGTACCGTTTTATATTTTTACTTTTAAAGCTTTAAGTAGTTTTATTTATCTTCTTTAAATCAAGTTTATTCCAACTCTTATCAATCCTCCCACCACTAACCTTCCAAATTTCATGTGTTTTCTTTCCCTCATTTAAGACATTCGGCTCATCCAGTATGTATATGGTTGCACAGCCATCTACCGGAATGTGGGTAGTCTCTTGGGAGCCAAATTCTTGAAGAAAACTGACTCTCTTTTCCAGAAGCCAGAAATTTCAAATAGCTCCTCTGCTAGGGCAGAACTTCATGTCCTCCCCCCAAATTATCCATGCTGGGATATTTCTGGCTTGATTTTGTATAAGTCTTGTGCATGTTAACAAGACCACTAATAGCCAAGAGCAATGGCAATAAAGTGAAATATTTGGTGTTATACAGTATACCACTGACTGTCAACATCAAAATTGGTAGTCCATTCCAGAACTGTGCGGTTCCATAACCTATAATGACTAGGAGTAACATTGTCCCACCATTACAGGGTTATTTAAACTATTTTTACATACGTGTGTGATATACTTTAGGAAGCTTCTCAAGTGGAAAGTTTCCACACGATTTTCTCAAATGTCCTCAATGTTAGCTGTTCCTCCTACCTCTCTCTTGTCTTCCCATCACCCACCACACCAAGTCCTTCTTATTCCATTGTTCTCCTTTCCCCCTTTTTATTTTCTGTCTTCCCTCTTCTCACTCACCAAAGCCTAATCATATGATTCCTACCTCCATAAGTACTCCAACTTAAATGCACATATAGAAAGACATATATGTAATAACATACAACATGAGGCTACCTCACTCAAAATGATTATTTCTAGGAATTTTCTTAACAGCTGAGTAATATTTCTTTATATAAATCGACCACATTTTCATTATCCAGTCATCAGTTGGCAGATGTCTATGCTTTTTCCACTTGCTGACATTTGTTGAATAGATATGAAGATGAACAAGGAAGTATCTCTCTGTTAGGATAGACAGTCTTCTGGGGACATGCCAAAGAATGGTATGGCTATATTATATGGTAGATCAATGTTGATTGCTATAGTATCTGCACTAGTTTTCGTTCCCTCAGTGAACAAGTATTCCCTTTTCTCATATCTATATCACTATTTACCGTCACTGGTTTTGTTTTTAATATAAAATCTCAATGTTGTTTTAATCTATTTTTGCGTGATAGAGTTTAAAATGCTGGTCACTTAAAAAATATTTCTCAGCCATTTATATTTCATCTTTTGAGAACTTTGTTTCATTTCTTTCTCTAATTTTCATTGGTTATTTGGTTTTTGTCTAAGTTACTTTCCAATTGCTGATAAGAAACACCATGACCAAGGCAAGTTTTAAAAGAAAATTTTTATTGGGGACTTACAGTTTCAGAGGTAAGTCCATGACCATCATGGTGGGAGCATTGCAGCAGGCAGGCAGACATGGTACTGAAAACAGTGGATGGGAACTCACATCTTGATCCACAAGAAGAAGGCTGAGGAAGCTAACCAAGAATGTTGTGGACCTTTGAATCCTCAAAGCCACCCCAGCAGGACACCTCCTCCTAACAGGTCTTATACCTCCTAATCCTTCCCAAGTAGTTATGCCAAATAGGGACCAAGCAATCAAATATATGAACCAACGAGGTTATTTTTAGTCTAATCATTGTAATATTTTTTTTACCTCTAGGTTTTAAAATCTTTTTATATCTAGATGTAGCATGTTTATTGGATATATTTTGCTCCCATATGGTAAGCTGCCTCATCATTCAAGTGACTGTATCCTTTGCTACACAGAAGCCTTTTCGTTTCCTAAGTTCTGTTTCTTAATCAATGGTTCTAAGACCTGGACTACTGGAGTCCTGTTCAGCTCCAAAAGGCCTTTCCGGTGCCTCCGAGTTCATATATCATCCCCACTTTCTCATCTTTCCAACTCACAGTATCAGGTCTTATGTTGAGGGTCTTAATCGATTTGGAGCTGAGTTTTGTGGCAGATGAGAGACGGAGATCGGTTTGAATATTGGTTTATGGCAGATATCAATTTTTTTTCCTGCAATATGTGTTGTTGGCCTCTCTCAAAAATGGGGTGGTTGCAATTATGTTAATTTATGTATGGTTCCCAGTTCAATTACATTTCTTAATATGCATGTTCTGTTTTTATGCCAATGCCATGCTGCTTTTAATTCTAAACCTTTGCAGTATAACTTGGAATCAGGTAGCGTAATGCTTTCGGCACTGCTTTTATTATTCACAGTTGCTTTGGCTATTCTGTGTCTTTGTGTTTCCATATAAAATTCAAGATTGGTATATTTCTCATTTTGAATGGCCCTGCACTGAGTCTGTAGAATGCTTTGGTAGGAAGTTCCATTTACATAATATTAGTTGTGCATGGTCCTTCTATTTTCTGGAGTCTTCATTACTTTCCGCCATGTCTTAACATCTCCTTACACAAGTATTTAGCTCCTTTGGTTGTATTTATTCCAAAATGGTTTTTGAAGCTATTATTTATAAGATTATTGCCCTGACTTCTTTCTCAGTATGTTTGTTGTTAGCATAGAGGGAGGCTATTTGTTTTTGTGTTAAATTTGTATTCTGCTATTTTGTTGAAGGTGTTTTATCAGCTGTGTTTTTTTATTGAGTCTTTAGTTTTTAGTTTCTTATATGTGAAAACATATCATCTACAAAATAAAAATATTTTGATTTTTTATTTTTCTGTTTATATCTCCTTGATCTCCTGCAGCTGTCTTATTGCTCTAGCTAAGACTTCAAAGACTATATTGAACAGGAGTAGAGAGAGTGAATATATTTATCTTGTTCCTGGTTCTAATAGAAATGCTTTCAATTTTTCCATGTGTTTGTGTATATTATGTTTGCTGTGTGTATATGTGACTGTGAACACACATGTCCTGCAGCACAAATGTGGAGGTCAAACACAGAAACAACCAGAGGCATTGGTCATCTTTCCACCTTTTTAAACAGAGTATCTCTTTGTTACTTACTTGCTACCTGTGCCACTGGTTCAGGAGCATCCAAGGATTCTCTGCTTTACATCTCATCCTAGGACCACTAAGATTACAGATGCTTGCTACAAGGTCCAGTTTCACATAGGTTTAGGGGATTCAAACTCATGATCTCACACTTGCCCAGCAATCCCTTTATCTATGGAACAACCTCCTCAGCCTTTTTTTCTCTCCTTAAAAGATCACTGGTCAGTTTAAATCAGGACCCAGGCTAAAGACCTCATTTTATCTTATCACCTACCTACAGGTCTCTCTCTATATACTCTCCTATGATGAGAGGCTGATGTAGTCCAAGTCCCTAGACCAGATTTCTAATTCTAGACACTCAGTATGTCTGACTTACTTATTCACCACATGAAAGCATGTAAAACTGACCATTAAAACGCAGGGAAGCATCTTGGGACCATTAATTGAGTTATTTATGCTTATTTCTTTTGGTCCCTGGGCCTTAAATAGGCTGACTAACTTTGTGAAACAAATAGATAGATAATCTGATAGCAAAATCTATTCAGATACATTATCATAAGTTAGCTATGGAGGACCATGAGACTCAAGATGAGGTTGTTACTCCATCCAAGGTGTTCCCAAATCCCATCTCCACCCAACCTAAAAGAGGGGACTTCTGCCCCTAGATCATGGAAAAACACTGAAATAGATGGCTATAAGCTACTGTAAACAGGCAGCTTTTGTGGAAATCTACCAGCCTGAGTAGTCATAGACCTTGTAAATAGGCAGCCTTGGTGGATAGTACCAACTTAGATAAGGACAAGTGAATCATAGGCAGAGTCATAGTGACCTGTCCCCTGAACCTTCACCCAGCTGATACCCAGTTCTGAAAGATATCTGTACTCCCCCTGAACACCTATGCTTCTGTGTCATCCCCTTCCCCACACCCTGCCTTTTTGTGTTTATAACCCCTGTGTTAAAAAGTAAAAATTATAATTTGATAATGAAAAGGGGGGAAGGGGCAGGGAAGCTGGAGAGATGGCTCAGCAGTTAAGAGCACTGACTGCTCTTCCAGAGGTCCTGAGTTCAATTCCCAGCAACTATATTGTGGCTCACAACCATCTGTAATGGGATCTGATGCTCTCTTCTGGTATGTCTGAAGACAGCTACAGTGTACTCATATACATAAATAAATCTTTTTTAAAAAAAAAAAAAAAAAAGGCAAGAAAACCAGTTAATTCGAATGGATATTTAGGGAAATGGAAATTACTAATTAAAATTTTCAGATTTTCTTTGGGATGATGACATGAATTTTAGGTTTAACTAGAGGAAAACATGTTTCTAAGATGAATTTGCATAATTAAGTAATTATGACTGATGAGAGGAGATGAGTGAGAGATGTGTCAACTAAGACAAGAACACAAGACAGCTGGAGACAGCATGTGTTTTTTGCTTTCTCGGTACAAGTGTCTACACTTGGAAAGACCACTGCATTTGGACCCATGCGGTCTAGTTTTGAGTCAAAGTCCCATGAGCTTTGTTATTGATGTTCTCTGATGCTTATGTTTTCATATTAAGTATGACTTAATCTGAGTCAACTGTGGACTAACTATTCATGATCTTACTTCTGATTCTGAAAGATAGCCCTAGAAATTTTTATAGCACTTTCAGGGACAATGTAATTCTGTGATCACCTCTACTTGGAAGTCATGTATCTGCTAATCCTGAGATCCATTAGGACTGTGGGTTTAGAGCAATGAGTAGAGATGTGTTTTCCAACTCTAGAATGGGACTTCCTAAGTGCCTGTTAAATGGGATTACAAGACATCCCTGTGTGCACTTTCATGAAATAATTACTACTAAATAAATGAAACTTTCACTTAATCATGAAAACACAAATACTAAGAGAAGATGAATAATAAAACTCTTAGGACTTTTACTCAAATCTAGACTTCCTAGGTCCAGACCCAGTGGTCTCTCCAAGTGTAGACACTTGTATAGAAAAAGCAAAAACATAGGATTAATGATATTTCCACCTCCCTTGTGTTCCTGTTTTAGTTGATATGTCTCTCACTCATCTCTTATAAATGCAGAATCAGCAAAGGAAACATCACCTTTCCTGAGGGTCATGGCAATTCTATGTTCCTCACAGTATGTTGCCTCGTGGCTTTAATGGCAATCTGATTCTGAAATAGCCATGACTGATTATACATAAACAAGGACAAGATTTTGAAACAAGGGAAGAAGATATAACCTGGATATTTATAAAGTTCATACACCAGGACTGCTTAAGTTCAGTGGTTCAAGGCCATTTTGAGGAATAGATGATCTTGAACCAAAAAATAAAAGCAAAGAAGAACTAAGCCCTTTGAGTAACTAGTAGTGCCTAAACTTTACTGTTTATCAGGGTTGTAGGATGTAGTAAGGCATTTTTTAGTACTTGAAAACCTTGGCGCTTCCATAAATAAAGGAAAATAAACAAACTACTATTTTCCCCTTCAACACCCAAATGTATTAACTGTGCCCCCTGATTATTTTTCTCTACACCATATATTGCTTCTGTGCTTACCTCTTGTCTACCATACCAGACTCACAATCACCTATTTCTCATGACTCAAAAGCATCAAAATTGTTCCCCGCATCTGATAGGATGTCCAGTTGTTCAGTCTTCCTGGAAATCTCTACTGACTGGTCTGTCAGCAAACTCAGATCGCACACCCCATCCTCAGCACAGCCTGTCCTGACCAGGCAATACAAAATAAACACATAGTAAGTTTCTGTACCACCTCTATTAGAGAAGGGTAGCCACAGAACTCCTCCTATATATTCAGATATATCTTTGTCTACTTGTTCTTCATCTGCTGGATTTTCTTGCTCACCTGGACCTTACCTGGTCTCTACCTTCCTGCTACCAATTAAACTTCAGAGACCACAGATAATTAGTGCCTTCTTCACCATATTGTTTTTATTTTTAAAATCATCTAAGTTCAGGATAAATGTTCAACTTATACTTCTCAGTTAATAAATACATCATTTGCAACATTTAAGATTCTGAGACAAAGAACAAAAAATCATGAAAGAGGAGATGCAGAGTATGAATGAATGAGAGGGAACCACGATTCCTCTACAAACAACTGATTAATAGTTTTAGTTCAACTTCTTCCCAATAAAGACCTAATTTTCCTCAACACTTATGTTTGTGTCCTCATATCCAAGATATAAAATCCCAAGTAGCCTTAGCCTGGCTGCTCCAGATGTTATCGAGTGCCTGATCCTAGTAACTAGAATCAGAGGAAAATCTTTGGCCTACCTTAAGAGTAAAGTAAGAAGAAACCAGAAATCAAAATGAGAGGATGATGCCACATGCTCCAGCCCTTTTCAAAACCGGAAAACCACCCCAAACAAAATCTCCTGTGCTTAATTGAAATTTATTTAATGAATATGTAAATGGTTGGCTGACAATTTTTCTTGTCATTTGATCATTTGCATTTGATTGCAATGATGGATTCTTCTCTCCATCCTTTATGTATCACGCATGGGCCCATACTAGGATTCACCATTGCAGATCAATGCATCTTCTACTTAAGTGAACAGGTTTTCTTCAAAGTCTTCCTCAGTGCAATTTGAACATCTTTGTTCCTTAAACTGTAGATGAAGGGATTCATCATGGGAACAACCACAGTGTAAAACACTGTGGATATCTTATCTTGATCCACAGACCCAACAGGAGAAGACTTAAAGTATATGAACGATGATGATCCAAAAAACAGAGAAACAGCAATCATGTGGGAGCTGCAGGTGCTGAGGGCTTGGACCTGCCCTTTGTAGAATGGATGTGAAGGATGTTGGAGAGGATCAAGGAATAAGAAACAAAGACGGTGAGACTGGGAACTATTATACTGACACCTACCACAATGAAAACCACCAGCTCGTTGATAGAGGTGCTTGTACAGGAGAGCTTCAGGAGAGGGGGTATGTCACACATGTAGTGATTAATGATGTTACCATCACAGAAGGTGAGTCGCAGCATGCTCACTGTGTGAGCTAAAGCACCCACAAACCCAGCTGCGTACCCAGCCACCATCAGCACAAAGCAGAACTGATGGGACATGATGACTTTATAAAGCAGGGGCTTACAGATGGCAGCATATCTGTCATAGGCCATTGCTGTCAAAATACAACATTCATCAATAACGAAGAAGGCGAAGAAAAAGAGCTGAGTCATGCACTCAGCGTGAGAGATGATGTTCTGCGTCACAAAACCCACCAGCATTTTGGGGGTTATGACAGAGGAGTAGCAGAGATCTGTGAAGGAAAGGTTGAAGAGAAAGTAGTACATGGGGGTGTGCAGGTGAGGATTCAACACAATCAGAACAATCAAGCCCAGGTTCCCCACCATGGAGACCACATAGATTCCCAAGAAGAGGAAGAAGAGGGGCAGCTGAAGCTCTGGCTGCTGCGTCAGACCCAGCAGGATGAATCCTGTCACTGAAGAACTGTTTTCTGAGACCACTCCTTGGGTCATAGCTGTGAGAATAGGGAAAATGGGGTCATTGCGATAATATCCCAGCTGTCACGAGCAAACCCATGTGTGATGGGACTGGGAATCTCCATTAGAATAGATGAACTCCAGTCCAATAGAATAGATGATTTCTAGTCCTTCATTTTTGGCTCTTGTGTTAGCCTAAATTACGTATCATTGAGAGGATGCACAAGCGTGAATATGAAAACACAGAAGACATTTTATTCAGCATGCTAACGACCACGCTCTTGCCCGGCAGAATCTCTGCTCCACTTCCTCTGCTTCATTTCTGCCTTGACAGACTACCTCCCTCCTCAGTTCAGTCAAGGTCTCAGAGGACAGGAGACCATGAAAGGCCCCCTGGCTCCCTCAGATGAGGCTTCTAATAGCAGAGCGTCTTACATACAGTTGACCACTCACCATTTTACATCCTCACCAAGAAAGGAAGAAGTTAACTCTTCTGCCCTATTTTCATGCAAGGCAAATCGCTTCAACTGATTTTAGGGAATAACCATGCAGGGGGAATAACAGACCTGTTCAGTGCTTTTGGTTTTTTTTTCCTAGTTCAGCCTTCACTCCTCCAAGCTCTAAGAACCTGAGCTGTAGATTTTGATTTCTAGGGTGGGTTTTGCCAAGAGTATCTTCTCCAACCCTAAATTAGTTAGTAGCACCACCTACTAATGTCAAAGGAGCCACTTGATAATATGACCCAAGAGCCTTGATGAGTTGGATAATCCTTGGGACCTGATTAACACTTGGAAGGCCTATGTTTCCCCAGGGTTTTCTCCGAACATCAGGCTTTGAAGTTAAGCAAAGTTCAGTACCCTGAATGTACAGCCTAGTCAGTAATGGCAATGGCTTACCAGGATGGCACAATGCTATTCGTATGTGGGCACATCATAAGTCATAAAAATCAAGGTGACCTTATCTTCAGTATCTTCTTCTATAAAAATCCTTGCAGTACTATAAAATATTTTAAGTCTATTGGCATTAAATTTGTTCGTCCTGACTCCTTTTTTAATTTACCAAAGCCCAAGATGTTCTAATGTAGGGAAGTTAATGGAAATTTAAGATTTATGGTATTATATATTATCATAAAGCAAAGAAAAATGTGTTTAGCAGGGTGGATTTGTTTTTGTTTTCTAAAACAAAATCTTATAGCTTTTTTTTCAGATGCTAATATAATTACATTTATTCTTTCCCTTTCTTCCCTCCAAATGCTCCCATACATCCTTTCCCACTCTCCTTCAAATTCATGCATCTATTTTCATTAATTTTATTGCATGAATATACATATACTCATGAAGTGTTCTATCTGTATAATGTCATTCATATTTTCATTAATTTTATTGCATGAATATACATATACTCATGAAGTGTTCTATCTGTATAGTGTCATTCATATGTGTGTTTCCAGTACTGACTAACTTCCAATAAATTACCCGAAAATCTGACAAGTATATTGCAAATAAACTATACATAACTATATATAAACTGTATATAAACAAATAAGTTATATAAATAAATCATGTAGATATAATTAACTATAAATTGTGGTTTTAAGAATAAATTAAAACATTAATTTTATGCAAATTACTACTAGATATTTAAATATTTAAATATTTAAAACAATTCTGTTTTAAATGTTTCTTTAAGTCACTGAAAATTTCCATAACTACAACGGTACCTTCTGTTTCATTCGATAGCAATGCCTTTGTTACTTCTGTCCCCACTTCTTTTTTGCCACCAATATGCTCTCCATTTCTAGATACGGTCATTCAGAAAAGCTACATAAATAAAAGTTTGCAAGATATAAGCTACTCTGTGAATGTTAGCTCTTAGGATTGCAGAACTTCTTTCTGCTTTGTGCTGTTTGGGGTTTTGGCGCAATTCCCTGAAGCTGTCAAGGTTGTAGATCTTCTCTCAAACCAAAATAGTCACTCTCCTATTGCTATAACAAGTGCCATCTAGATCACGTGTAGTGGGATATCGTCCCACTACATTTGTATAAAGCCCAGCGATTGGACTGTATGAGAGGTAGGCGGAGTGAGGAGTCAGAAGGAGAAGGAAGAGGAGGGAGAGGAAGAGCTAAGGGGCAGAGATGTAGGAGCCATAGAGAGCCACGCATTTATCAGAGCAGTCCTGGGTAACAACTTATATCTAGGTTAGTTAATTGGTTACACTTCTAATTGTGTGGGCATCTTGTTAATTGAGCATCATCAAACATATAAAGCTATTGGATAATCTTTAAGCATTAGAGTCTCATTTCTAACAGGTACCCCGTGGTTGGCGGGATGGTCTGGGCTCAGCCAAGCATTGTGGAGACCTGCATGGCAGATTGGCAGAGCCATCGCCCACTCTGGCGACTCGTGGGTGGCAGGGCCGGTGTTTCTGGCCAGCCTGAGCTGAGCAACAGTGAGAACACGCAGCTGCTCGTGGCCTCAGGCCTTGTCTAGTAGGGAAATTGGCAGCCCCATACCACAAGACAGATCGGATGCTGCCGCTTTAAAATATTAACATTAACAATCATGTATGTGTAGGCTTTGCACAGCCATATGTGTGACTATAAGAGGGCATGGAGATAGAATATAAATCACAGGGGTGCTCATTTGCTAGTTTGATGGAAACATGGGCAAGGTTCAGAGGTGGAGCCTTTATGTTACCCATGAACCAGTTAGCAAGGTTGTGTCACCATGCTGAGTTCCACTCTCTGGTTTCTGTGAGCCTCAGTTTTCTCTCCTTCTTCTTAGCTGCTACAGAATAATGGCCCTATTGATCTCCCCAGAGTTCTGGTTGGAATGAGATCAAAATGGTCCTCCTGGGAATTATTCTGGAAGGTAGCAGAGCAAGAAACTCAATTCGTTGTGACTTGCTCACATGGGGAGCACAGAAACCAGGCAGTGTGGAAAGTGTGATACTGATGAAATGGACCTCTCTCTTCCCTGTATTCACTCTCCTCCCATATGTTTTACTCCAAAATTCCCATGAAATGATTCATGTCTACACATTCTCTAGAATCAGTCATTCTAAGAGGAGTGAGGATTTTCTACCTGGTATCATCTCTTTTATTCAAATTTACAGCTGCCTGATTTATCAATATGCTCGTGGTAGTATTTGGAATAATCTCTGAGCTGTGTTTTAGATGTTAGTGTTTATGAAATTGGTATGGACCACAATATTTGTTACATGTATCTTACTGAGATAAACAACAAAGATACATTTGGGTGCCAGAGGGGAAAACTGAGACACTCCATAACACCAGTGAACAGCCAGTAAATTAACTTGATTAGTGAAATATTCAAATTCCAGAAAAGAATTGGGAAGAGTGTATGCTTTACAGACTTCAATGCCTTCTTTCAATTTGGGCAAAAACTATGTAATACCTCATCTCTATAGATTAGCATCTCAAGTAACCAGAAGACATTACAATTTTCCTTAAAACATCTAACACATTCAGGTGGGTTAATTAAAGTAGGAATAAAAAGATAAAAGAGAAAGAAATAGTTCAATTTATTATATTCATATTGCATTTGTGCATGGTGGGGGCTTGTATGTGATACACATCATGCTTGTAGTTCAAAGGACAACTTCCAGTAGTTTCTCATTTCTCCATAGAAGATTGAACTCACATCATCAGGCCTGGCAAAAAGCACCTTTACCTGATGAATCATTTTCTTAACACAGAACCCCTTTGTAAACAGATAGTGATGATATTAATCCTGTCACATGCATGCTCCATTTTGTCCTGAGATAAAATTCTGTCTCATAAAGACATTCTTTCTCAGTTTGAATGTAGACATGATCAAATACCATATTGAGCAATCTTTTTGAGCCATCTCCTGTTTCTTGTTGTTTACTAGTTACTTTTTCTTGATTCTGTGCACAAACACAGAAAAGAAGCAACATAGCAGAGAATAGTTTATTTAAGTCTACAATTTGGGAAAATGTAGTTTATCATGGTTGAGAAGTCACGGTGTCAAGAAGCAGAGAGCGATGAAGGCTGGTGGCCAGTCTACTTTGTCCTTTTAATGTAGTCTAAATATACATCCCATGGAATAGTAATGTTCTCATGTGTGGTGGAATTTCCAGCCTCAGTTAACCTAATCTATCACATGGCTCATAGACATGTCCATTTGCTTGTCTCTCTGGTGACTCTAGATTCTCTCAAGTTGACAATTTGTATTACTAGTCAGTCTGCTTCTATGAGAGAAGAAGTAATGTGAACACTAAACTCCATAGTGTGGATAATGTGTTTATTTAGTAAAGTCCACAGAAGTCCATGCTAGTTGAGAAACCTAACATTTGGGGTTAGATAAGGAAAATGATTTATTCTAGGGATTTTAAGAAAGGAGAATGAAAGGGAATTAACTACTTACCATTTTAGCAAGAAATGGGTTTCAGATTGAGGATTAAGGGTTTACCCCACTTCTCTATCTACCTGACCCACCAGGAAAGCAAGATTAGGTGAGGCAGGGTGCACCTGTAGTGTCTATTTGACACTCATAAGGAATGCTTCCTCTAACTCCTGAAAATCACAGAAAGGCTGGATCATCACTAACTCCCATTCCCCACCTTAGTATCAGAAAGCTCTTCTTGCATTCACTATCCCATTTTATCTAAGGGTCAAGGTTTGGAAATCCTAGAATGTTTGGAAAATAGAAAAGATTGGCTGCAAATAAAGGTTACAACGTTATACACATTAACAGGATTTATACTTTCTGAATCTAAGGTTGGACAGCTGTTTTAGTTTCACTCAATGTTGGACTATGTCAGTAGCATTTACTTCATCTATAGAGGTCATCATATGACTTCTGTACTTAACACTACATGTTACTTTTATTGAATTATGTATGTTAATCCATCCTTGCGTACTTGGAATGAAGCACACTTGCTCATGGTAAGCAAATTATAGGTAGGTATAAGACTATAGATAGGTCTTCTCCTAAGTTCTGATTACCTTGTCTTACTTGCATTTTTATTGGTGTGGCAGTTCCCTGGGATTTTATTTGTCATAATGATTTTATTATTCAAATTTCATTTTTAGTAGTTCTGTCTTAAAATTAATCTCCATTACTTTTAGTATATTTTTAATTAACTCTTTGAAAATTTCATACATGTCTACATTGTATTTTGGTAATATTCAATCAGGACACATTGTCTCTGAATTAGAGTCTCTGAGTTTGAAAGCATAAAAGCACGTGTGGCCTCCTTCCTCATGATTCTGAGAAAATCTTATCATACCATTAGTACACTGAGTACATTCAGAACTATGAAAGCCAATCAGGCAAATCAACGTAGACCCATGAATGGAGAGGTAAGCAAGGGCATGTTAATGACCCTCAAATGTTTCTATGTATTTTTATTTAGTGAGAATGGTTAAGACTGTTTTATTGTCTTCAAATATGTATAAAATGGTTATTTTATTTATTATAGGCTTCCTTATGTATAAAATAGAATAAAATGGTATCAAGATAGTCCAACATCAGGAGAAAGACTGGAGTTTGATCCACAGGCCACACAAAGAACAAAAGGTATAAGGAGAGAAGTAACTGCTACCAGTTGTCCTCTGACCTTTAAATCCATGTTCACATGCATGCTCCACCACACACAGAGAGAGACAGAGAGACAGAGACATAAAAAGACAGAGACAGAGAAGGAAACAGAGAGAAACATAAATTTTAATTTAAAATGAGATTGAATTGGGTGGCTTTTAACATTGGGGGTAAGTTTATATATTTTTGTAAATGTTGAAGAATGTGATATCAATTTTGTTCCAATTTAGTATCATAGTACACAATTTTTTTCCTTTTCAATTAAATCATTTTATTTATTTAAATGCCAAAAGTTGGCCCCCTTCCTGGTTCCCCTTCTCCAAGTTCTTCACCCCATCGCCCTCTCCTCAGCCCCCACCTCAGAGAGGTGCTCATCCATCTGCCCACCCACCCATACCTCACCCCCCACAAGCATCCCTCTTCCCTGAGGTATCAAGTTTCCACAGGATTAAGGATATCCTCTCCCACTTAGGCTAGACAAGGCAATCCTCTACTACACATGTGCCAGGGACCTCTAAGGGTTCCAGGCTAGTTGACACTGTTGTCTTCCTATGGGCTTGCAGTCCCCCTCAGCTCCTTCAGTCCTACCTCTAATTCTTCCATATGAGTCTCTGACCTTACTCATGATGATATTTTCTAGCTCTGTCTATTTACCTGCAAAATTAATGATGTCCTCGTTTTTAATATCTGAGTAAGAATCCATTGTACAAATGAACCACATTTTCTGTTTCCATTCCTTGGTTGAGGGACATCTGGGTTATTTCCAGCTTCTGGCTGTTACAAATAAGGTTGCTATGAATATAGTGGAACATGTGTTCTTGTGGTATGGTAGATTCCAAATGAACTATAGACTATGTCTAGTCAAACATACTTCTCTAGTAGGTGATCATAGCAAGTACCGTCATTAAACATATTTCAGTAGTGAGATAGATAGGTAGATGGATTAAGGATATTGATGGAGACCTAGAAGTAGCTATTATATGACATTGTGTACATTAAGCATTCAAAGATGAGAGATAGCAGTTATACTCTTTTATACTATAAACAAACCAAATAAACTCCATCCTGTCTCACTAAAGTCATCTTAAAAACAAAACAACCTGCATATAGAAGGTCCTTAAGTTGCTCATGCCAAATAGAAATCAACAGATGACCAGTCAATCCACAGTTCTTAATTCCAATCATTGTCAATACACATTGGGGTAATTGATCTGTATTGATCTATTTTTGTTTTCAACAATGATTTCAACAGGAAAAATCAATAAAATGTGTCTATGTTTTGGCAATTGTTTTTATCATTTTGCTCTGCCAATTAAATCATATTGAAAAATATATTTCCCATCTAGACAAAAAAAAATAACTTTTGATTAGTCATTTACTCTGAATTGAAGTTTTTCATCTTGAAGAGAAGCTCAGAATCTCTGAAGGTAGACTGATTAAGACGTGAAAGTGAACAACTCACAAGTCTCAGGAAGTCCCTGAAACTTAAAACATTCACAAGTCCCAACTCTCCCAAAGGTTAGATAGCAGTTAAAACTGTTGAGTAAAAGAAACACTTCAATCTGTCAAGCTCCATGCAAGTAATGCATAAAACCCATTGATCAGTCATCACTCATGTTTGAAGAGGTTTTGGTGATGCATATGACTTTGAGGTGTCCAAACTTCAGTAAGTAGTCTACTAGGTGCAACATAAATTAGACATGAATGGTTTTTTGGTCTGTCATCAGTTCCCTCTTTGAGGAAAGTAGATATTCTGCCAAGCAATTGTAAAACCTTACAATTTCTAAGGTTATAAATCTGATTATTCCTCAACCTCATAAATTTTATTTCAAGTTTAGAGCTGAAGTAGGTGAAAAACAGTCCCTGTCTATCCAAATACATTTTTATAGTTTACAGGAATTATTTTTTTAGTTCACAGGATAAATATTCTGAGAACAATAAATCAAAATGTTTAAATACCCTGCTCAATATAAGCATTTATTATGCTTTTTATTTCAAATATTTGTCTGGCTGAGAGAGACAGGCTATCAATATAAGTCTTGTAATCATTGTGTCAAGGTGACAGTATAAGCCAAGTATACACACAATCTCATAATTTAGGGGGCTGAGTCAGAAACATCATGGGTTTGAGAACAGGCTGGACCATACAGCAAGGCTCAAAACTAATGTCATGAAATTTCATTGTACTATGTTCAAGTGGATAATGCCACATTCATATACATGTTGGTGGCACTAATAGGACTCAGTGGGTTATACAGCGAATCCCCCAAAAAAGAGAGGTTGGGGGTTGGGACGGAGAAGTGTTTAGGGAACTGAAGAATGACAAATTATAAAAATCATTATATATATATATATATATATATATATATATATATATATATATATATATTTCTTTAGGTTTTTCTTTAAAGGACATAGAAAACTTCTCTCTGAAATGAGCCAAGAATGTAGATTGGCCGATTCCAGAACCGGCTGCCCACAAGGAAAAGGATATAAGTCATTTAGGTAGCAACCACAATGACACAATGACCGGGCAGGGCTGTGCCCAGAACAAGTGAGAAATAGTTAATCAGAAACAGTTGAGTAAAAGACAGGGCAGGGCACAGTGACATGATAAAACTACATTTTTGAGAAGAATGAGTATACAGAGTGTTTTTCACATGATTTTAAATTGTTTAGGGCGGGTTCCTCTGGAACGTTCCACTATTTTTATGTTATGTATCCTTGACAACCCTTAACCCCTTCCTCACTCCCCTGGTTTGTAGTTTTCCCCTTTAAATAGTTCCTCAGCCGGCCGGCCAATTTGTCACACTCTGCTCCTGCATGAGTCTGCAGTCTGACAGTTGGCTAGCCAACTCTCTCTCCCTAATAAACCTCTGCTGATTGCATCCAGGTACGGTGTCTTGATTTTTGGGTGGCCGTGATTTCCCGAGTCTTGAGTAAGGGTCTCCAGAGTTTGGGGGTCTTCAGAACGTGGGGAGAATTTAAAGGGGTTTGGGATAATGACTATGACACACTGTATACCTTAGTGAAATTTTACAAGGAAAAAGTTTATTGCTGTTTTAGAAAAGAAGCATCTGTTTTTCTCTTCACATGTCATTGTCTGAGCCTGAATAAGTCAGGACAGCAAACCAAAGACAATCTAAAGCCTCTGAAGGTGAAGCAGAGCTGCTAATGATACTTGTGAATCTCCTCGTATTACCCTCTTCTCATGAACCAGAGAATAAAGCATCATTATAGTGGCTCATCTCAGCTCTGGACAGCCTGGCAGACAGCTGAGTTTGGAAGACATGCAGGGATATGTTCAGGACATGTAGGGACGATTGCTTTTCTATTGCTGTGACAAAAACGGCCAAAGCAACTTATTAAAAAAAAAAAAAAAAAAAAAGAGCATTTACTTGGAGGCTTACAGTTCTAGAGAGTTCGTGATCAATCATCATGGCAGGGACTGTAGAAGCAAGCAGACAGTCATGATGTTGGAGCAGTAGGTGAGAGCTTACAAAAGTATGGTTCAGAAAGAGAGCTAACTTAGCATGGCACGTGTGGTTGTTTAAATATGCTCGGCCCAAGGAGTGGCACTTGTTGGAGGTATGGCCTTGTTGGAGGAAGCATGTCACCACTGTGGGAGTGGGCTTTGCTGCCCTCCTCTTAGCTGTCTGGGAAACAGTCCTGTGCTGACTGCAGGTGGATCAAAATGTAGAACTCTCGGCTCTTTCTCCGGTACCACGTTTGCCTGGATACTGCCATGTTTTCTGCCGTGATGATAACGGACTGGACCTCTGACACTGTAAGCCAGCTCCAACTAAACGTTGTCTTGGTCATGGTGTCTCTTTATAGCAATAAAACCCTAAGGCAGCAATGGGCTTTTGAGACTTCAAAGCTCACCCCCAGCAACACACCTCATCCAACAAGGCCACGCCACCTAATCCTTCCTCAATATTGCCATCAGACATTTGAGCCTACGAAGGTCATTTTCGCACAAACCACCACACCAGTGTTCTGGATATTAGTCCCCTAAAGTTAACTCCTCCTCAGTTCTCCTAACTTCCTTCCCCAACTCCCTATTTCCATGTGTTCAGCTCACGAATCACCTTCCCAATCCACCTTTCTCCAGACAGCACCTCCCTACTCCATTGTCAAATGCCATACCTGCTTTTTCCAGAAATACTGATGCTTAAACACAAAAAGAAGTTTTAGATACAATGTAAGATTGGGGCTTAAAGGTAAAAACCCCGAGGCTCAATTCCAGCAATAAGCTGTCAGCACTGAAACAAGTTATTTAGGGTCTTTAATCTGCAAATGGCACATGTTCTTTTTTTAAAAAAAAAGATGGTGATACATAATTAAAATAATGTTGCAAAAATTCAATGAGGTATTAAATATAAACCAGTACATTCAATGCCTGACACATTGAGCTCTCAGCAAGAGCTATGATGTTAACAGTAATGAAGATGGTGATGCTGATGATGATGGTGATGCTGATGATGATGATGGTGATGGTGATGGTGATGGTGATGGTGATGGTGATGATGATGATGATGATGATGATGATGATGATGATGATGATGGTGACAGCAAAGAAGATATTGGCAACTTAGTTCTGCTTCTGCCTTCAGGGTATTTAGGCACTGTTGCTCACCAAACTGGAATGAAAGGAATGAGGGTAGTCTGGGCAGGGTGGGTCCACAGGAACTCTGTTTGTTTGTTGAGTGCTGGGGAGAAATGAGACTTCTCCAAGATGGTTTGCAGTGAAATGGCTCTCTTTGTTTAGGGGTAATAAGGGCTATATAAACCTTGGGGGATGAGTAAGGGTTTTCAGGGTGAATGTGTATTATTGTCTGATACCAAGGAACTGGTGATGCTTCATTTGCATAAGAAGGAATTCCAGGTGTTTGCTGGGCACTTATAGGGAGAGAGGAAGTTAAACCTATAATTCGGGGCACCAGGCTATGTGATTACCTCAACAGTGGTTGAAGGAGGGGTTTCACAGATAAGTGCGGGGCATGCACGCCCAGACAGGGTGGGAGAGATTCTTATTCCTGCTAGTGTCAAGATGAGATTCTCAGGGTTTGGACACTTCTCACAACTTCTCTCACTTTTGTTCCAGGCCCATTCCCCCAGTCGCACTAACCCCAAAGATATAATGACAGTGACAACTATGACCTTAAGGAACTATAAGGGTGAAACTAACTTGTCCAGGGTAATTTTCTTTCTTCATTGGTAGCCATTCAGCCTCTTGAAGTAGAGATAGGATTTTGTACATTTATTTTAATCATTAGACCCCCATCTGCTTCCAAGATATTGAAAAAATATATCTTCTGATTTGTGTTCAAGAAGTATCAGGAAAAAGTCACCAGTTTCCTTACTTTTGGACATATTGCAATGCAAACTGAAACATCTTAGTGTGCTCAACATCACCCTCAACCTGGAATGCCCTCCCTAAATTATATGACAGTTGCTACCGTTTTTTCAAGAAGCCACCTAGGAGTTCTAGAACATTCTGTCCCTGTTCTAGACATCAGAAATTAACTGTGGCTAAAAACAATTTTTAAGGCTTAAAAAAAACCAATTTTAACAGGCATGAAGTTTTATCTACTTTGTGCATTTTCTGGATCATTTTTTAGTTCTTCAAGTTCTGGCTTCTGCTAAGCAGTCAATGACCTGAGGGAACAAGAAAATCCTTCTGCCTCCTCCACAGCTTTTTCATGGCTGCAATCACTTCTTTATTTCTCAAGGTATAAATGGCAGGATTCAGCATGGGGGTGACCATTGTGTACAACACAGATACTGCTTTGTCCATGGGGAATGTCCTAAAAGGTCTGGCATAGATGTAGATGCAAGGCACAAAAATTATAGTGACCACGGTAATGTGAGAGGCACAGGTAGACAGGGCCTTGCTGCGACCCTCCTTTGAGTGACTTCGGAGCATCACAAGCAGGGCTGTGTAGGAGCCCAGCAGCACCAGAAAACACATGAGAGTGACCAAGCCATTGTTAGACACCATCAGAAGCTCTAAGGCAAAGGTATCGGTGCAGGCCAATTTGATCAGCTGTGGTACATCACAGTAAAAGTTGTCCAGTTTGTTGGGACCACAAAATGGCAGATGTATAGTCAGTCCAACTTGGACAATGGAGTGGATAAAACCACCCACCCATGAGGCTGCCATGAAGAGCCCACAGACTGTCTGATTCATAATTAATGTGTAGCGTAGGGGCTGGGAAATGGCAATGTAACGGTCATATGCCATGACCGTCAGCAGGAATATCTTGATGCCTCCAATGAAGTGGAAAAAGAACAGCTGAGTCAGGCAGGCACCAAAGGAAATGGTGGGGCCGTGGGAGAGCAAGTCAACCAGCATCCTGGGGGCAGTGATGGAAGAATAGCAGAAGTCCAAGAATGAAAGGTTGCCTAAGAGAAAATACATAGTTGTGTGCAAGCGTGGGTCAGAGGTCACTATAGCCACAATGAGAAGATTGCCAGTGACGGTCAAAAGATACACTGCTGAGAAGACAGTGAAGAATAGGAACCGAAGCTCCCATACCTGAGAGAGCCCCAGGAGGACGAACGTTTCCACCTGGGAATGGTTTGCGGGATTCATCTGCCTGGTGTGACCTGGTCAGTGAGCCTGCCAAGGAAAATGGGCATACTCATTAAAGGTGCTGCGAATTCCTGTGAAATAATTATTTCTGCCCCTTCTGGGAAAATGTCTTCTATTTTATTTAACATAAGAATATTATAAATGAATGACGCAGCAGATAACAATACTTCCCACCGATCATGGTGACTTGAGTTCAATTCCCAAAATCCACAGAGTAGGGGTGGGGAAAGAAGACTTCTGCAAATTTTCCTCTGATCTCCACATGAGTGGAACGTGGATATCTACACTCATACACAAACACCACTAACATACATACATCAATCAATCAATATGTTTAAGTTTTTTTAAAAAAAAAAGTATTATAATTGGTTCAATAGAACACCAAGCACATGATCATTCTACATCGCTGTCCAAACTCCAAGGGACCGAAATTCAGGACAGCACTGGAATTGTCTGGCTTTGTAGAAGTGAAAATAATATATGGCTTTGATTTGGAAAACCTCATAAATCCTTTCATGACAAACAACGACCATAGGATGATAAAATTATCATTTGTATTCACAAACAACAAAAAAACAGAAGTTGTCAGCATGGCCAGAAATAAACATTTGGTTATCTTCTATGTATTTGTTTTGGTTTCAGACATCTAGAGACAGAGAAGCATAATAAGAAACCATTTCCTGATTTAAGTGTTCATCTTTAAATGTGATATTTTTCTTTTTTGATTATTTAAAATATATAAGCCTTCTTCTTTATCTTAAAGATGATATAGCTTGGGTTTTAGGAGGGATGAAATATGAGTAAGGCTAAAAATAGTGAAGTCATTCATGACTGAAACATTTAAGACAGCTATCTTTTTTCCTTTAGAAAACTCAACCTTTCATCTGAAAGATTTCATTATATAAAAAGTTCTACAAGCCGTGGGGCTGGAGAAATGGTTTGGGCTTGACAGTGTTTGTTGCTCATGCAGAGGATCCAGGTTTAATTCCTCTCACCAATGTGGTAGCTTAAGCCCTCCTTAACTCCAGTTCCAGGGAAATTTGATGCCCTCTTCTGATTTCCCCAGGAACCAGGCACTCCTGTGGTGCATAGACACACATGCAGACAAAACATTCACATGCGTAAAATAAAGTAAAATAAATCTAGAAATTTATTTTAACTTCTACAAATCACAAATTTTAGAGGAAAATAAATATTGGATCCAAAAAAGGGGGGAATTAATTAAGATTTAAGGGATTTTTTTTCTTTTATAATTATATAAAAATGGAAAAAAAGCATAAAAAGCAGAATTTTAATATGAAGGCGATATTGCTATAATCTTTCGTTTTATAAGCATTGTTAGGTTAGTGTGTGTGCAGAATCAATCTCCAACACCTATCCTCAAATACCTTAAGATTTTATCATGAATTCCTGTTAGTCAACTGTAGGTTTTTAAAATAAACTCTTGCAATTCAATGGAAAAAATAAAATGATGTTAAAGTCTATGGCAAAATAACAAAAAAGAAAACAACACTCCTCCACCTGATAAAGGCAGGAATGAACTCCATAATTAGATTTTTTTAAGTGTATACAAAGAAATTTTCTCATGTTTTGGCTCTGGGAAGCCCAGAGAAACTACAGACCTTGGAAAAATACAAGGGACTATAACTAGAATGTTAAAGCCCCTATCAAAAGTTTGAAAATGTCTGTTAATTTCAATATTAGTCATATGTGATGAAAAAAGAGAAGGCTGTAATTGAAACTTTAAATCATCATCGAAATGCCTATGTATCCCAACATTTGGAAGCTTTTAAAACAATAGGAATATTCCTATACACTTAAACATTTTTAAAGGAATCGGGAGACAGAACTTTTACATTACTTTTGGAATTAATTTCCTCACATCACTTAATGGAAATGTAAAATGTCATTTCAGCTTAATTTTAATTTTAAATATAGCTTTTCAGTGTTGTATTTCTTTGTGCTTCATTCATTAAATTTCTACTTTTTAAGCACTACCTTCTATTTTTTTAAGCGCTACACTAAGTACTAAGAATTTTAAAAGGGTAAGAATCAAATGGCTACATACCTCTGCTCAAATTCCTGACCCTCTGTATGCCATCATGTCTCCCTCCATACCAAATCCCACCACCCTTTTTCCCCTCTTCCTCCCAAGTCCCTTCCATCCTCTACCTCCCTAGGAAGAACAACAATATCAACCAGCCAGTCCTCCCAGAACTCTCAGAGACTAAACCAACAATCAAAGAGTACACATGAAGGGACCCGTGGCTCCAGCCACATATGTAGCAAAAGATGGCATTGTCTGGCACTAATAGAAGGAGAGGTCTTTCCTCCTGTGAAGGCTTGATACTCCAGTGTAGGAGAATGCCAGGGCAGTCAGGTGGGAGTGGGTGGGTGGGAGCGGGAGCACCCTCGAAGAAGCAGGGTTAGGTGGGATGGGATACGGGGGTTCCAGAGGGGAAACCAGGAAAGGGGATAACATTTGAAATGTAAATACATAAAATATCCAATAAAAAAATAAATAAACTTAGAAAAAAATCAAATCACTTGCTAACCTGGGTGTCTTGATCACTGTTCTACAGCCATGAGGAGACATCATGACTAAAGCAACTTATTTTTAAAAAAGCATTTAACTGGGGGCTTGCTTACAGTTTCAGAGGTTACTCCATTATCATCATGACAGGGGCATGGAGGCACACAGAGCACTGGAACGGGAGCTAAGAGCTATCTCCTGGTCTTCTGACAGCAGGCAGAAAACAAGACTCTTTTACAGGAGCATGAGCTTTTGAAACCTCAAAGCCCAGTCCAAGAGACACACCCTCTCCAGCAAAGCTCGCCTCCTAATCCTTTCCAAGCCAGCCCACTCCCTGGTGACTAAGCATTCAGATATAAGAGCCCATGGGGGCCACCCTCATTCAAACCATCACACTGGGCGTTATGCTGCACA
The DNA here is from genome assembly GCF_011762505.2 of Arvicanthis niloticus. NCBI lineage: Eukaryota > Metazoa > Chordata > Mammalia > Rodentia > Muridae > Arvicanthis > Arvicanthis niloticus. The sequence continues at coordinate 8,439,005 of NC_133434.1, forward strand.
CCTGTCCTTCCAACACTTGAGAGGCTGCCACTTAAAGATGATGAACTGACAATCAGCCTGAAATGCAAAGTCAACCTGTCTCACACAGAAAGTAAAAAAAAAAAAAAAGCAAAGGCTTATCATGACTAGACTTGTGCGGTATTCTGCATGGGACTGCCAATGACTGACCCAGGAGTACCAATCTGGTTTTGTCATACGATACAGTACGCTTCTTCACACTGCACACCAGCTGTCTCGAGTTCCCAGAACTCGGCACTCTCAATTCTTGGTCTGTTTCCTTTGTCTTTATTAAAGTCTATGCATCTCTGTTTTAATTTCATGCAAGGCTTTAAGTATACAAATAATTTTGGATTCCTAATGTAAGTTTCAACATTCTAGAAGCTTGAAAGTCAATGCTTGATTCAAGAACATTTTCAGTAAACTTGAAGTCAGTGAGGAGTCAGAGAAAGGTGGTTGTAAGACCAACAACAACCCCTCAGATATTTGGAGAGAAATTTAACAACTATACATAAGATCCAAGTGAGGAAAACTACAAATTCATTTTTTAAAAAATAAATCAAAAGATAGATGAATGAACACTATGGAATTCTGCATTAATATTATCAAATTTTCAGTTCTTCCCAATTTGACCTAAAGGTTCAATGCAACCCCAACCAATATTCCCACATACTATTTTATAGGCATTAGCAAACTCATCCTATGGTTTATATGGAGCGACTTATGCTGAATGTCTAACATTGTTCAAGGAGAGGAAAACTAGGAGATAGACATTCCCCAGTGTTAGGTCTCACTGTGAAGCCGGTGTTCAAAATGCTGTTACATTGACTCTTTGTCTTTCTTTAAGACAAATAGGTCAATAGACTCAGAGAGATGGAGTAATGGCATCACACACATTCTTCTCCAGCTCACATCAAATGTTCTCTAAGGTAGACCATGTTACACCTCAGAATACATAAATTAACAAATATAGAAGAATACAAATGAAACTGTATGGCTTTCTTTTACTACAGTGAATTAATCCACAAGTCAATGATGGAAAAATAGTCATTCGTTCCCAAATATTTAAAAATTCAACAATATATTTCTTAAGTGACACATGGTTCGAAGAAAACCCAAGAAATCCAACTTTAAGAAACATAACAATTTACAAGGTAAACATAATTTGTTAAAATGTGGTTACTAAAGGCAATATTCAGAAGTAAATTGAAGCATTAAATGCATAGATGAGAAAATTAGAAAATTCTACGTCAATGAGCTAAATTTCCACCTCACTAGAAAGAGTTGAAATGTAAGCCTAAACAAACTAGTGGATATAAATCTTAAATATTTAAAATAAATCGGTGTAGATAAAAGTATAAAACCAACAAGAAAAGGTAAGTGAAACTCAAGCTGGTTCTTTGAAAAGACAAATCACTAATAAAAAGAATGAATAATAAACGTTATTAAAATGACCATATTTTATAAGATTCAAAACAACTCCTACGTAGCCACTAGTAGCATTTCTCACAGAACTACAAAACAAATGGAATTAGCATAAACCACACAAATAAATAGATAATAAATAAATAAATAACCTTCCTAGATATAGCAATCAAAAGTGCAAAGAATGAAGCATGAATAATTACAATACCAGACATCAAATATTTTCTAATGCTGTGAGTCAAAATGACAAGGTATTGGCATAAATGTGGACTCACTGAGCAAGTCAGAGAGAACTAGAAGGAAGCCCATATGTAGAAACTCGAATACTACAACAGCACCTTGATGCCTTGGATAAAGGTAGTCTTTCTGAAGGGGAAAAGGAATATACCAAGCTTTAACATAAATTAAATATGATAAACAAACTTACTTGGGAAATACTAATTCACGTAGGGATGAGAAAATGAAGTAGAAGTTGGAGTTTTCCTTCTGCATGGTTAAGCTCCCACTGTTGCCTTCTTTCTGATTTCTGTGAACGTGGAGCTTCCTCTACTTTGAAGATCAGGTCTGCCTTTTTCTTTGGAAGTGACAGCCACTGGTACCTCCTTGGAAGCAAGTTTTGTTCGCTAATAATGAAAACTGCTCTAACTTGAAACCTGCAGTTTCAGCCTCTGGGAAATTTGCTTAGTTCCAGATAAAATCTCTTTTAAAGTAAAGGCCACCCTTTTGTCATAACAAAACTGCCTGCCCTATGTAAGCCATGGCACGTTTCTATTCACGATCAAACTTCTTAGAGCAGAAGCTTGGTTTTTCTGTGCCCATTAAAGAGTTTCCCTGCCTGGCTACAGGGCTGACTTGTCGGGCCTCAATGAGAGAGGATGCACCTACCTTGACAGATGTTTGATTTGCCAGGGTGGAGGATATGGTGGGGGAGGGCACTCTCTCAGAGGAGAACAGAAATGGTAAATTCATACTACTGTGAGATACTGCCTCACACTTGATAGAATGACTATTATCCAAAATAAAGACAAATGTCAGCAAGAATATAAAGAAGATAAATCATTTTATACTGTTGGAAGAAATATACATTAGTAAATCTATTGTGAAAAAACTATGTGTTGCTTTCATGAAAAATAGATAGATAGATAGATAGATAGATAGATAGATAGATAGATAGATAATAGGAGAAGGAGACAGATTAGGAGGAGGAGAAAGGAGAAAGAGGTGGAGGGTCTCTGTAAGGGGGAGCCAGTATTTGATATAAATAAATTAAATATATATGTATATATATATTAATTTTTAAAGAGCTTTCCCTTTTATTCCAACTGCTGTTGACATTCTTTGGGGGTAAGGTAAGGGTTAATCCCTTTAATGTTTTCAATAAATTGTCACAAAATATTTCACATGCAGAATAATGCCAGCTAATTGTCTCTCCCCAGTTACAAATATCAAATCAAAACAGATTAAAGACTTATATATAGGACTTGAAACTATAAAAACTGCTACAAAGAAGAAAACCAAACATAGACAAACACATCTTCTCTTTGGTGTGGAATCGATAACCACTGTACTCAGAGAGGGGAAGAATGGTAACCAGAGATCGAGGTGCAGGGAATGGATAGAGATAGTCATACTTTACAATTAGTGACCCCCAACGTTCTACCAGAGAACTCCTACAGCTGAAAACAACTTCAGCAAAGTGGCCAGATAAAAGATTAACTCCAAAAAATCAATAGCCTTCTTTCATACAATTGATAAATGGGTTAGCAAAGATATTAGGGAAATAACACCCTTTACAATAGCCACAAATAATATAAAATATCTTAGTGTAACTCTAACCAAGCAAATGAAAGATCTGTATGACAAGAACTTGAAGTCCCTGAAGAAAGAAATTGAAGAAGACCTCAGAAGATCGAAAGATTTCCCAAGGTCATGGATCAGTAGGATTAACATAGTGAAAATAGACAACTTGACAAAAACTATCTACAGGTTCACTGCAATTCCCATAAAAATTCTAACACATTGTTTTTACAAACCTCGAAAGCACAATTCTCAACATCATATGGAAAAACAAAACCAGAAACAAACAAAATAGCCAAAACAACCCTGAACAATAGAAGAACTTCTGGAAGAATCACCATCCCTGACTTCAAGCTGTACTACAGAGTAATAGTGATAAAAACCACACAATATTGGTACAGAAATAGACAAGTTGATCAATGGAGTAGAATCAAAGACCCAGAAATAAATCTACATACCTATGGATACTTGATGTTTTTTACAAAGAAATCAAAAACCACACAATTAAAAAAAATGAAAGCATCCTCAACAAATGGTGCTGGCAGATGGATGGAACTAGAAAATATCATCCAGAGTGAGGTAACCCAGACCCACAAGGACATGCATGGTGAATTGTAAGTGAATTCATTATAAGTGAATATTAGCCAAAAAGTACAGAGTAACCATGATACATACCACAGACCCAAAGAAGTTAAACAAGAAGGAAGGCCCAAGTGAGAATGCTTGAATCTCAATTAGAAGGGGAAACAAAATAGTGATGGGAGGTAGAGGGTGAGAAGAAGGGACCTGGGTGAGATGGGGGATAGGGAGGGGAAAATATGGGTGCAGGATCAGTTATGGGGAGAAACAGGAGAGTGTCCCAGAGGGCCAGCAGCATGAAAGGAAATACTCAGCTACCAGAGGTTGGGGGTGATGGGAAATTCTAGGACGTCCCAGAGAACTGGAATGAAGGAGGCTCCCAGGAGTCAATGGGGATGACCTTAGCCAAAATGCCCAGCAATGGGGACATGGAACCTGGAGCCTCTAGTAGCTAGACATCCCAGTAGAGGGATGGGAACATCAACCCACCTACAAAACTTTTGATCCAAAATTGGTCCTGTCTAAAAGAAATGCAGGAACAAAGATGGAGCAGAGGTTGAAGTTCGGTCTGACCAGTGACCAGCCCGACTTGAGACCCATCACATGGGCAGGGACCAATCCCTAACACTATTACTGATGATATGTTGTGCTTGCAGACAGAAGCCTAACCCTCTGAGAGGGCCTACCCAGCAACTGACTGAGACAGATGCAGATACCCACAGCCAAACATTGAACAGAGGTGGGGACTGCTTTGGAAGAGTTACAGGAAGGATTGGAGGCCCTGAAGGAGATGGCAACTCCACAGGAAGATCAACAGTGCCAACTAATCTGGACTCCTTGGAGTTCCCGAAGACTGAGCCACCAACCAAAGAGCATACAGGGGCTGGTCTAAGGTTCCCAGCACATATGTGGCAGAGGGCTGCCTTGTTTGGCCTCAATGGGAGAGGATGTACTTAATCCTGTAGAGACTTGATGCACCAGGATGGGAGGATATCCAGGGACTGCCCTCTCAGAGTTGAAGGGGAGGGGAGATGGGGGAAGAAATCTACAAGAGGGGACTGTATATACATAAATAGATACATACATACATACATACATACATACATACATACATACATAAAACAAAGTTTCCATTTGGCAGGAAGAATAAATTTGTGAGATCCACTGTAGAACATCATAACTATACTGAATTATCATACATCAGAATCTATTACCCCATAAGTATATGTGATTAAACTTTGCCAATTAACATAAAAGAAATAAATTTAAAGTGGATTTTTTTTTAACATTGTTACAGCCATGTTTCAAGTGTCCTAATGGCCTCACGTGGCTGGGGCGCATTCGTGTTGATCAGTGCAAACATGAGGCGCCCCCATCATGACAGGAAGGGCTTCTAAAGGAAGCACACTGCAAGTTCTCCTGCTCCACCACCACAGTTGTGTCGTGTCACAATGGTGTGACATCAGCGTATTTTCCTCATCACTCTCCTCCTCCCACTGAACAAACACAGGCAAGAGCTGCAGGTGACTTCACGCCTAATGAGAAGCACTTGTAAAAGCAGCCACAACCCGTGATGTGACAGTCACAGGACAAGACTGTTACGTCTCGGATACCAGAGAATGCACTCATAAAATCCTCTGCTTCCCACATCACAGAACTTGAATTCTACTTCTGAATTGGCACTAAAATGATTGTGACCCTGGAAATTTTATTTAATCTCTGCCCCCTTTGTTTCCCTGTGTGTGGGATAGGAATCATAGCAAGATGCCTAACTTGCCTTACTGAGCTGTTTTAAGTATCATATAATGCCAAATGAGTAAAATCCAAAGGCATTGTGTTTTTCCAATCTCTGCCTACCTGGGGTGCCTTATCTTTGGAAACTGTGGCATGATATTGTAGTCAACAAATAACAAATATAAATGTTCTGGCCCACACTCATGGCTATCCCAAGTTGCATATGTACAGTAAAAATAGGAATTCATATTCACACAGATCTGCAGACTGAGGGATGAACAGCCTGACAAGGACATTGCACAAAAGCAACTCTCTTGCAGAGAAAACTGGACTAGGACAGGAAGGACTTACTGCTTCCTTGTGCCTGAAAGCTTCTCTAGACTCTACAGAGCTTCAATGCAATCGGGCTTATTTTTGGAAATGTGAGTGCAGAGCTTAGATTTGAACTGACTTGTCTTTAGCATACGTTTCTACGTGTAATCCTGTACACACGTGTGTCGGTCACCTATTTCTTTTAGTTCAGTGAGCATTTCCTTCCCTACTTTGTGTAGAGGGTACTAGCCACCAAAGGAGTAATGCAACTGAGTGTAGGAATGATTGCATACCCATAATCCATCACTTGAAAGGCTAAGGTGCGGAGGGGGTGGAGTGGGGTCTCAAAATCACTCACAGCTGCCCACTAACATTAAGATACCCTGTATAAGGGAAATAATGGTAATAATAAAACGTCTATATTCCTTTCCCACTTAGATCATATTTTAGGTGAAAAGGAAACAACCGCTTTTGTAAATAAGTTAAAATTGAGAATAAATGGAATAATTGATTTGTATAAAATCATAAATACAATGCTGGCGGGGAAGAAGTCGTCTCTACCTGAGCACAGTGGACATCAAGTTTCATTCCTTTAGCTCGGGTCCTCTATACCCATCAACATTGGGTTCTGAATAACTATGGCATTTGCTAACTCTTGTTTTTTTTATTGGATATTTTATTTACATTTCAGATGTTATTCCCTTACCCCATCCCCCCCCAGGAGCCCCCTATCCAATTTCCCCTTCTCCTGCTTCTATGAGGACGTGCCCCCACCCATCCCCACTCCCACTTTCCCACCCTCGAATTCCCCCACACTGGGCATCCAGCCTTCACTGGACCAAGGATGTCCTCTTCCACCTATGCCCGACAAGGCCATCCTCCCCTACATATACAGACGGAGTCATGGGTCCCTCCCTATGTGCTCCCAGGCTGGTGGTTTAGACCCTGGAAGCTCTGGTTGATTGGTATTGTTGCTCTCCCCATGGGGCCACAAACCCTTTCAGCTCCTTCAGTCTTCTCTTTAACTCCTCCATTGGGAACCCCATGATCAGTTCAATGTTTAGCTGTGAGCATCTGCCTCTGTATATGTCAGGCTCTGGCAGAACTCTAAGGAGACAGCTATATCAGGCTCCTGTCAGCATGCACTTCCTGGCATCCATATCAGCATCTACCTTTGGTGACTGTACAAGGGATGAATACCCAGGTGGAACAGTCTCCAGATGGCCCCTCCTTCAGTTTCGGTCCCACATTTTGTCTCCATATTTGCTCCCATGAGTTAAAGTTAGGTTTCACAGGGAAACTCACACTGCTTTGAAGATAACACTTTCTGCAAGAATGTGGCTCTATGGCCTGGGTTTTTTCTGCCCTTGGGGTGTCCAAGGACTGTTGTGAACTGGGTGGGACTCAAAGGAATGAAGCTTATCCAGGTGGGTGGGTTCCACAGGACCTTTGTCAGCAGCAAGTACTGGGGGGAAGCAGCCCAGTAGTGGATTGGGGTTTTCAGGGTGAGAGTACATTATTGGTTGGTGCTGAGATGCTGGGAATAATTCATTTGCATAAAAAGAAAGTTCAGGTACTGCTAGACATGGTCTTATAGGGACAGAGGAAGTTAAACCTGTAATTTGGCCATCAGGGTGGCAGAAGTGGGCGTCATACAGGCTACATGCCCCAGGGCATGCAGGCTTAGAGTAAGGAGGAAAACAGTCTCACTCCTGCTGGATGAGATTTGCAGGGTTTAGACGTGTCTTGATTTCACAATCTTGGCTTCCCCAGGCCCACAACTCTAGAGCCCATTAGTAGTGAACATCTGGGCACTGTCCTAGACTGACTGCACAACGTGTTGCCACTGAGATCATCCCTGCAGTTGTCAAAACTGTAAAGTGAAAATGACATTTGCTCTGTAGGGATTAAATTATGAAATTAGCTACTATATGAAAAGGAGTTAACCCATACCTAGAAGACGGTTCGCTACCAATGTCTTCCATGTAAGCATGTGCATGGTTATAGCTTGTAATTTGGAGAGGATAGTTAGTTGTCCAAAACAGGACGGGGCAGAGCTGGTGAGTTTCTATTTCAAAGAGAAGAGAGATTAAGAAAATGTGCAAACCATGGAAGAGTGTGCGTGAATGCAGCCAAAATATCCGACTTGGAAACCAAATGTGGACAAAAGACTGCGGAGATAAGCAGATAACGGGCACATTGTGTTGCAGTTGAAAGTTAAATTAAGGATTCCCGAATTGAAGATTTTGGAAAATGAAGTCAGACCCCAGTTTGGGTGTCATCTACCTGTAGCATTTGAACATTCAATTTAAGTAGTGATTTAAAATCCGATAGTCGCATCACAAATAACTTAAATCTATTTTAATAAGTATGCACTCCTATTTGACAGGGAACAGTATAATTTTAATCTTACTCTTCGCCATAAAAATAGATCTCTCTCTCTCTCTCTCTCTCTCTCTCTCTCTCTCTCACACACACACACACACACATACACACACATACACACACACACACACACACACACACATACACACACACACACACACACACACACTGTATTAAGAAGTTGAAATTGCTCAGAATGGCAACCAGAGAAGTCTAATGGCAGAGTCTTCTCTGAATTAATAAGGGCAGACTGAACTGAATGCTGCAGTGTGCTCTTTAGTGGATAATGACAGGTTCAAGCCCTTCAAGTGAATGAGAAAACGAGCTTAAGAAATACATGAAACAGCTGTGATCCACTCACCTTCGGCTTCCCATATGATATCACTGTAGAAATTGACGATGCATAAATTTGGATCAAAAAATTGAAGAAGGCCCTCGAGAGAATGCCAGGTCTATTGCAAAGGGATTATTGGCAAAGCAGAGGTAATGCCAGCTGTGGGGCATGAAAACCTCCCTTGCTGTCCTCAGCTAAGTGTCACTGAGGACCACACCAGGGACAAGGGCAAGGGAAGAGCAGTGACCCACATGAACCATCCCTGAAGGATAAATTAGCTACTCTCCAACCTTTCCATATCACGATTCCATAATTCAAAGACTAAAAATTTGGGGTTATTTCCAAAAAATTTTTTTCTTCTTCTATTTCTTTTGTGTTTGATTTTTTTATTTACCCCCCACAACCCTACTGATTTAATACAAACAAATAAAAGGAAAGGAAAGAAGTCTACATAGAAACTACAAACGCACCTCAATCTGGCTTTTCTTTCCTGGTTGCCATGGTGAAGCCAGTGGTATGCTCAGTGGATGCTCTACCACGTGACTCCACTCTGAACACTGTAACAGTTTTTGAACCATTATTTTTGTTGGGATTTTTAAAGTCACCTAGATAACTGGCGGAATTCGGTACATGTTAAATGTGAATTTTCTGCTGCATAAAACACTCAAGCATGCTGATGTCTTAGAAACATCTCTTGGAATTAGAAAAATATCAGTTGAATGCTTGCTACATATTTATTTATATTATATGTTGTTTGTGTATTTTAACTATACTGTTACCATGAGTGAAAGCTATCAATTGTACATGATGTTCAGTTGTTTTTCCAAAGTTCTACTTTTCATATGCCTTTTACTTGTTATTAAAGATAAAAATCCCCTTTTGCCTTTAAATTTTTTCAGTGACTCCCAGGTTATTATTGTCTAGTTCATTAATATGTGAGCTAGTTATTAAAACTTGTAGTTCTGAAAGCCACACATGGTGGTACACAGCTGTAATCCCGGCACATAGATGCAGAGAAAGGAGTGAAAGGTGACCTCAAGTTATACATTTTAAGAACCAAGCCAGCCAGAATTACATACCAAAACTCTCCCAAAATGACAATGGGGGTGGGAGATAATTTTCAGACATTAGTCTGATTAGGTATAAATACACACAGTATTACGTGTACTATCGTGGTTTGAATATGGCATGGCCCCCATAGGCTCACTTTTGAGTGCTTGGTCCCAGACTGATGGTATTCATAGAAATTATTTGAAGAGGTTATAGAAATTTTACATCACACCCCTTCCTGCTGGTTCCCCCTGGTACATGCCCAGCAGCAGTGAGCTGTGTGCCATTCCCCGAGCTCTATTATCTGACCTAGAGCTACGCCTGCCTTCCTGAGGCCAGCCAGCACCAGGAACATCAAGGTTAGACCTCTTCCTGCCAACCCCCTGCTTGCGAGTCCACCTAAAGCACGCCCTATCTCGAAAAACCAACAGTAGCAGTAACGTTTCAACCACTCCAACAGTCATTCTATATCAAACCAGTTTTTCCTGGGGTGGGGGGCGGGCATGTCTTTTTTAAAAACATTTTTAATTTTTCTTAGACAATGTCATATATGTATAGGATGTATTTTGGTCACATTCACTCCCTTTGCGTTTGGTCATGTCATCCCTCACCTACTTCCTCTGGCACCCTTCCGCTTCCCACCAAGCCCCCTCTTTCTTTCATGCGCTCTTGTAGCCCACGGGGTCTTCATTAGGTTGCTTGCTTAAGCATGGGCGCGGAGTTATTTACAGGAGCACAGGCAGCTTGCCCGTGGCTACACAACTAATGAAAAAAAAAACTTGCCCTTCTCCACCAGCCATTAACTATTCCTGAGCCAGGTTACAGCCTCATGAGTCATCCCCCCATCCATGTTGGAAATATTGTCTGTATAGATCTTGGCCCTTCAACCACAGCTGCTGTGAGCTGCTGAGTTCAGTGGCTGTGTAAATATCCAGAAGACCCATTTCACAACACTTTTTTCCTGGGGGTCCTGTGGGGAAGGGGCTTCCTTGGCTAACTCTCCTTGCTGACAGACCAGCCTGCAGAGGGGATAAGGAATAGACAAGGGGAGGGAGGAAGTAAGGAGGTGGTCAGGGTAATCTTGCAACTCTAAATGACCAGCGACCCCGGGGGAGGGGGGGAACCTTCTTTATTTATACAAGTTTCACAGAACAAAGACAAATAAATGCTTTTTCTAAATGGTACAGATTATGTTTGTTGTTTTTAATTACATGTCCACAGTTGTGTCTGTCACAATTAGAGTTTACAACCAAAACAGATTGTACCCCTATTACCAGTTCTATAATTCCAATTTACAGAATCTAAAGAATGCCTCCTCGAAAGCAAACGCATTTATTATAAGACAACCTGCTCGTAGGCTGGCGGTCGGTGCTCGCACATTGAAAGCACTCTAGACAAACAGAAAATAACGGAAATGCTAACCTCTAGCTTCTTTTACTATATGTTTCATCGTCTATGCTATAAAATAGGAAAAGTTTATTCTAGCCTATCTTGTTTACTGATTTCTAGTCCTCCAGAGGTGTGCCCTGTTAAACCCCCTGTCTTTAAACTACATTTTCAGAAAGCTCTAAATCTATAATAAAAATCCTTGAATCTCTAACCTAGTCCCCTGGCCAGTCAGAGCTTGTAAATCATCTCTTATTGCCCTGCACCAATTATACTGTGTGAGTTTGCTCAGGGGCAGATATCCCAAGAAGATTCCTGGAGTAATGACCTCATCTAGCTATGTCCTCATCTGAGCTTAATGATCTCCAGGGCATAAGGAAGACTTCCAAATAGTGGCCGGATGAACTTAATTCTAGGATTTTCCTAAAAAGACTCAGACAGAATTTTTCTCAGGAAAAGGCACAAAATGAATCATAATGCAGAAAGTCCTCAAGAATGCCACATGCAGAGACCAAAACCCCTAGTGAGAGATAGAGGGACAAGGTCACAGCAATCTGCTCAGCTTTCCTGGAACTGTGTCTAGCAGCTGTGCTGGCTTCACGATCCTTGCCGTTTCCAGGGGACGTGGCTTCGCCGTTTCCAGAGGACATGGTTGTGGCGTTCTTTCCCGTCTTCTGGCTCTCACATTCTATCTGAGCCCCTTCCCATCATGCTTCCTAAGTCTTAGTGGAGGACAGCAGATGTCCCATTTTTAACAAGGAGCACTCAGCAGTCACTTACTCTTGACACTTCGGACAGTTCTGAGTTTGTCCATTAACAGCTGCCCACTGCAAAAACAAGTTTCTCTAACCAAGACTGGGGGGCAACACTAACCCACTGGTATAAGCAAAAAGACTTAGAAGGCAGTTTGACAGCAGCGTGTCCATGTAGCAAAACAACAGTGGAAGGTTGCCGGCTTGGGACCTATGAGCTCCTGAGCTATTTAGACTTTTGGCCAAGTTTACCAAAGTAAGGATGAGTTCCCTTTTAGGGAGCAAATTACAAATCAAATAAGAAAGCTGTTGGTTATCCCCAAACAGTCGTGCCACAACTGCACATTAGGCTACATCCTGCCTAAAGGATCAGATTTACAGCATGCAGGATCCAGCACTGGATAATATTACTGATAACTTTTCTCCCCCAGCAGCCGACATAGCACCTCCCAGACCTAGGAAAGCTAAACAGTGAGAAGGATTTTCCAGGTCTGCCCAACTTTGTCTTTTAGGTTTTTATTTCCCAGTTAAATCTAACAAGAACTAAGAGGTTTTTTGTTATTTGTTTCATTTTGTTTTGTCTCTTGAAGAGCTTAAAGTTTTTCTAAAAATAAATATTTTTTAAATTTTTTTACAAAACTAAATTCCCAAACTTTCTTTTTCTTAGCACTTTGAGTGTGTTTTGTTGTATCAATAATATTGATTTGGTTGTATTAAAGGGTCTATCAATTCTATTACCAGTATGACCTAGCATTATTTACTTTTAAAACAATACACTTAAGTGGGTTTTACATATTTGAAATTAAATTTAAACCCCCAAATAAACATTATATAGCAATGGTGAAAGCAGTGTGCTTTTGCCTTGTGCTTCTCATTCTAATATAAAACATGATGTTTTTCTTTGTTGTGGCAAGATGATTTTATTATAATAGATTATTAAAATATGGATTCTTTAGTCACTGGTTTACTTCAAATTAGATACTGGAAATTCTGAAAATATCACTATCTTGTAATGCAATTAATGTAAATGAAGTGAATTTTGGTATATTATTTAAATAAATAGATTCTAAGTTTTCTGGATTATGTTACAGTTTTTATTGTTTATAGGTATGGGAGTTTTACCTGCATGTATCTCTGTGCACCAGATTATATATAGATAGAAGATAGACAGATAGATAGATAGATAGATAGATAGATAGATAGATGATAGATAGATAGCTGCACACATATACTGATATGTTCAGCGGTACCCATGCTAATATGCAAACTTTTTTTCCTATTAAAAGCTCTACCTGCTAACATGTTTTAGGAAACACCATATAAATGCCTTGTGTTCATCCCCTGTGACAGAGGGGGTGAGTTATAGATAGTTATTACTTCTAGCTAAAGATCTGTTGACAATTGATATCTACTAGGAGAGGAAGAGTCGGGTTGTTTTTTTTTAAGAGTGTCACCACAGGTAGGTCACCTCCACTCCAGCGGAAGGCCACGTATGCAAGCGTACACACTGGAACTGAGGAGTTATAAAAGAACACAAACTTAGGTGGATAGAGGAGGCAGATCTGAAAGGAGGATAAGGAGAGTCGGCTGGGATCAAACTACACTGGACGCAGCTCTCGTCTATAAGAATTAATATTTAAAAAAATTATTTTTAAAAGACTAAAAACATTGTGTAAAGGAAATTTTTTGTTTACCATAAATAACTGGAATCCTTTGTCATAACCACGGGTATTATGCGGTATCGAGCGTCAGAGGAGTTCTTCGGTACACGTCTTCTTGAAGGATGAACTCAGTCAAGACATCAAGGACTTGCGCACACGTTTATTTGGTGCTCAGGAAAGTGGGTTCTTCTGAGACTGGAGTGGGCTCGGAAAGCACAGCCCTGTGGGTAAACTGAGCCCAGCTCCAGAGATTGGAGTTACCTGCCCCAAGGCAGGAAGCACAATCTTGTTGATAAACTAAACAAAGCCCCAGTTCAAGCAGTGAATGGAGTGGCTCCACCCCAAGGTGGGGGCCTGCACAGTGAGTTCTGTGTTGTGGGTTTTAAAGATGTATCTAATGAATATTTATGAGGAGAGTAGAACATTCAGGAAGTAAAATGACATATTTCCTATCACCACTCATGGTGGACCAGATGATCATGTCATAGTATTGTCCCCCAAAGGGGAACTGTGTCAAAAAAAATGTCAGATTTTTTTTAACTTTTTATTGTTATTTTTTATTGGATATTTTATTTACATTTCAGATGTTATCCCCTTTCCCCATTCCCCCGCTCCCAGGGACCCCCTATTCTATCCCCCCTCCTCCTGCCTTTATGAGGATGTGTCCCCACTCACCCCCCACTCCCACCTCCCCACCCTCAAATTCCCCCACACTGGGTGTCCAGCCTTCACTGGACCAAGGATCTCCTCTCCCACCCATGCTCAACAAGGCCATCCTCCCCTACACAGACAGCTGGAGCCATGGGTTCCTTTCTATGTGCTCCCAAGCTGGTGGTTTAGACCCTGGAAGCTCTGGTTGGTTGGTATTGTTGCTCTCCCCATGGGGCAACAAACCCCTTCAGCTCCTTCAGTCTTCTCTCTAACTCCTCCATTGGGAACCCTGTGATCAGGTCAATGGTTAGCTGTGAGCATCTGCCTCTGTGTATGTCAGGCTCTGGCAGATCTCTAAGGAGACAGCTATATCAGGCTCTTGTCAGCATGCACTTCCTGGCATCTACCTTTGGTGACTGCACATGGGAAGGATACCCAGGTGGAACAGTCTCCAGACGACCCCTCCTTCAGTTTCTGTCCCACACTGTCTCCATATTTGCTCCCTTGAGTATGTTGTTACTCCTTCTAAGGACCGAAGCACCCACACTGTGGTGAGTTGCTTCTAGGGTATTGTGAGCTTCTGGGCTAATATCAAATTATCCGTGAGTGAATGCCATGTGTTTATTTACGCACTGGAGTATTACTCAGATATTAAAAACAATAAATCCGAGAAATTCTTAGGTAACTGGATGGCACTAAAAAATATCATCTTGAGTGAGTTAACCCAATCACAAAAGGACACACATGTCAGATTTTCTTGAGATTGGAGACCCTTCATTAGCACAGATGTGTTTGCGAATGTTCCAGTACTGTAGTTTCTGAAACAACCTAACTGCAGCTTCAAGGATGTTTAACCACAGAGGGGCATTTTTTCTGTCAGCAGACACAGCTAGCTACCAAGATACATACAGCTGTAGTGTTTAACTGTTTGCCTATGCAGTGGTCTGTCATGTCTACTCTTTGGAATAGGGGGGAAACTGTTTTTAGGTGGAGAGCATTCTTACCATTTAGCCTGTTGTAGTTTGTATGTTAAAGCATGTGATCAATGGGAGGAAAGGCCCCTGGTACCTCATGTGTGTTCCTCTGGTGAGAATGCTGTTCTGAGCCAGGAAGTCTGCTTGCTAGCTTCCTGGAAACCTGCTAAGACCAGCTTTTTTTGTCTTCCAGTGCTCGTCTTTCCTCTGATCTGGTCAGTCTGACCATGTCACACTCAACAAGCCCTATCATTTATTTTCCTCATTATTCTTAACTCCACAGTCGTAACCCTTTTTTTTTTAAATTTCAAAAAGACTTTTTTTTCCCATACAATACATTCTAATCTCATGGTTTCCCTGCCTCCCAACTTCTCCCAATTCCTCCTCACCTCCCCACCTAACAAATCTACATTCTTTCTCTCTCTGTCTCTTGGCTAATCAGGAGTTTGAAGATGTGAAAAGGGGAAGGGGGTCTACAAACCTCAAACGGGCCTGACAGGTGTGGGTTTCCAACAGCAATAATATTGTGCCGCTGGATTTCAAACTCTTATGATGGGGTTAACTTTAACCTTTAAAATCAGCTCTCTGCAGACATACTGACGCTGTTAAAGTAATAAATAACCTGGAGAATGTCTCCCTTATCTTATCACAATTTATCTGGAAGACATAACATCAGGGAGTGACATCCAGAAAGAACATGGTTGCCTGCCGTCTTTCACAGCAACCCAGAGCCACCATGATTGGAATCAGTGCTTTGCAGCGACACTTTGGGGGTTTTGTTTATTTGTGTTGTGTTGTGTTGTGTTTGTTTTTGTTTTCTTCTCCCCAGACACAGGGATTGCCATTTCAGGTCACTTACTCTAGGTCAGCCTCATTTTGCCTTGGGTGAGCTCTGGTTACATTCAGTGAGTCTCATTTTGTTTTTCACATTCCCAAGCACATCCCTGAAATCGTCTGATAGAATGTTTTGTCCAAAACATACTACGAATTGAAAATTAAAGGTGACCTAATTTAAAGCATAGAGGGGAAAAAAGTCACTTCACCGAAACCCAAGCAGAAAGTAGTAAGTACTGCACACATACTGGTAAAGTGAAGAAGAAAAACATAATATTTTGATAATATATCTGAATATGCTATGTCTTCTGCTTGGATAGCCAGATGCCAACTAGGCTTACTAAGGTCAAATTAGCTTGATTCTTTATTTAATCATCTAATGCACTAAAATAAGGCATTAAATTTTAATGAGCACTTTTACAGTAAACACACACCCAAACGACCTGCTCGTTTCCTATAAATTTTTGTGGTGAATTCTGTCACAGTACACATTTTTGTTTGGTTTTTGTTTTCCTTAAATTATTATGCAGTACACTGTGGTTTGTTGTTGTTGTTGTTTTGTTTATTTAGTTCTCTCTTGAAACTAGATTTAGGAAAAAAAAGGATTAAAAAAATAAAGTGTTATTTAATTCTGGTAGTGATCTGAAACTTCACATTTAAAAATATGTGTTATTGCTTGCTTTTATACTTACTGTATTACATTATATTAACATTAGGTGTGTATAATTCAGCCATGTGAGTGTGTGTAGTATAGTTACATAAACAGCCCAGCTCAGATCGCTTTGAAGGAGTCAGAGTATATAAACGACTGCATATAGACACAACTAGCAACACATAAACACATCTTAGTAAAAAGCACATTTTATTACGAAGATATTTTTCTTCTTACAAGCTTCACCAGTGCATTATTTACCTCCTTGTTCCTCAGACTGTAGATCAGTGGGTTTAACATAGGAATCACTGTGGTATAAAACACTGAGGTCACTTTCTCGTGGATGAGAGAACCATTAGAAGCAGGTTTCAGATACATGGACATGAGAGACCCATAAAATATAAGAACGGCTGTCAGATGGGAGCTGCAGGTACTGAAGGCTTTGGTCCTGCCCTCTTTAGAATGGATGCGGAGGATACTGGTCAGGATAAACCCATACGAAATGACTATTGTCAGGCTGGTAGCTATCATGTTAAATCCACCAATGACAAAAATCAAAAGTTCATCAATGTAAGTGCTGGAGCAGGAGAGTTGAATAAGAGGGACAATGTCACAGAAATAATGTTTAATGATGTTGGATTTGCAGAAAGATAACCTTAAGAGGCATCCCCCATGAATCACAGCATCGGTAACGCCCACTGAAAAGACAGCAGCCACCAGAAGAGAACAGACCCGGGGCGACATGATGACAGCATAGAGCAATGGACTGCAGATGGCCACATAGCGGTCATAGGCCATGGCTGCCAACATGTAGCACTCGGAGATGACAAAAATACAGAAAAAGAACAGCTGCGCCATACAATCAGAATAAGAGATAGCTTTATCCCTGCTTAAAAACCCCACCAGCATTTTGGGGGTAACAACAGAAGAGTAGCAGAAATCTAAAAGAGACAAACTACTGAGGAAATAATACATGGGGGTATGAAGTTGAGAGTTCAGTTTGATGACTGCCATCATGCCGAGATTTCCCACCATCGTGACTATGTAAATCCCCAAGAAAAGGCAGAAAAGGGGCAGCTGAAGTGCCGGCTCCTCAGTTAACCCCAACAGGAGAAACTCAGACACCGTGGAGTGATTCCTTATGCTCATTCTCCTCTGAGCAATGTGTAAAGATGAGAAAAAATAATTGTCAAATGAAGGAGAATCCCAGTCACTCTCTAGTCTTTCAGAGCCCAGGTGTGTCTAGCTGTGAAGACAAAGGCTTGTGTCATAAAATTCAAAGGGTAAGTATGTACATTGGGAAGTCGGTATACACCCTCCTGCCAACGATTTTACGAACCACCAGTACAATTCACCATCTGCTCCTAGGCTTCTTCCTAGTGAAGGACAAAATAATCCAGAATCTGGGACAGGGGTGATTCTAGAGAACATGAAGGCATTCTCCTGAAGGACTACATAGCATAAAATATTTCCAGATGTATTTAATAATAGCCCACTTGGAATAGATAGATACATAGATAGATAGATAGATAGATAGATAGATAGATAGATAGATAGATAGATGATAGATACATAGATAGATAGATAGATAGATAGATGATAGATACATAGATAGATAGATAGATAGATAGATGATAGATACATAGATAGATAGATGATAGATAGATAGATAGATACATAGATAGATAGATAGATAGATAGATGATAGATAGATAGATAGATGATAGATAGATAGATAGATAGATAGATGATAGATAGATAGATAGATAGATGATAGATAGATAGATAGATAGATAGATACATAGATAGATAGATAGATGATAGATAGATAGATAGATGATAGATAGATAGATAGATAGATGATAGATAGATAGATAGATAGATGATAGATAGATAGATAGATAGATAGATAGATAGATAGATAGATAGATAGATAGATAGAGGTAGGTAGGCAGGTAGGTAGGTAGGTAGGTAGGTAGATACATACTCAGGAAACAAGTTCTGCATGTATTTTTCACATACTTTAAATAATTTAAAAAATGACTTTAAATGGTTTTCCTGACAGGAAGTTTATTCTTTCTCACATTTAATGGGTGATGGGAGAATGTTAACCACACAAAGCCATTTCAGCTTTTCTTGATCTCAACTACTGTCTGGGCTAAGACTTCCTTCGTCACTTCCACTACTGGAACATCAGCAACCCAGAGATCTGTATCTCTGCCTAGAGGCTTCCAAAGAGCATGCCTTGTCTATTCTTGTCCTCTCATGAAGAGATAAAAATGGTACCATTCTGGAGTGGCTTGCCCTCAGGTCAAGCAAGGCCTTGTCTCTGAGAGATGACTACCTTTTCCTTAGTTTTTGTGCTGACCACATCCCTGTGTGGACGCTGAGTACATGCAGTGTTCTGGGCTTGAATGCATCATTTTCTCAACCTATGTGGCTCCACGGCTTCAAGAAACTGTTTTCTTTTAGTTTCCAATCAGTTACTAATATTAAGGACACTTTATTTGGCTACCTGAACTTCCAAAGATTTAAGAAATTCTTATCTCCCCTAACCCTCTGTCTTTCAGAAGAAAGGGAACTTGAGGATATCCAACAGATGTTCTCTTAGTGAGGTTCACCTCTATGGGGCATACTCCTTTTGTATCATGAGCAAATGGGGGTACTCAATTGCCCATGGCCTGTTCCTTTCCCATTATCCCTTAGCAGGTAGGTTACACATGTGCAGAGTTTTAATGCTGACTGTATAGAAAGACAAATAAAAGGGACATTCAGCAAGATTCATAGTCTTGGGTTTAGTTCATCTTTTATCTAATGGATGTTTTCACACCCGTCTTCAATCTGTCCTTAGTGTCACAAGCACACTAACAATTCTCAATACATATCTCATACACACCCTCTCCCACAATCCCCTGCTCTTGCTATCAAAGTGAAATGTCTCTCATATTCCCTGAATCTTTTTTTTTGTTCCAGTGTCCTACGTATTTCTGTCTTCTATTCAAGCCAGTTAGCTTCTAATTCCCACAGAAATTCCACATTTATGTCCTTTCTATTCAAAATAGTCCTCTGCCCATCAACATCAGCTTCACTTGAAAACCTGTCTGGACAAGTCTTGAAGTAAATAGTGTATTTCACACTTATGGGGCATATTGATTAAAAGTAACCAAACTTAAAGTGCTTAATAGCCCCTTATAAAGACTAATCTATTGTAAATACATATGTTTTCTAGATCTGAAGTCTCATTATGAATACAGAGGCTAACAAAAGAACAATAATAATAGTTCTTTCCACATCTCTAAGACTTATAGGGAAGTCACTGATTCAAAATGTAGTCTTTGTGAAGTTTTTAATGTATAAAACTTAGAAACACTGCCAAGCATCCTATAAGCTAAATAAGAACAAAAGTATGAACAGACTCGATCTAATATTATAAATTCTGAAAAGTATGTTTTGAAGTTCAATCTAATGGCATCTTCTCTCCATTCCTGCCACTGACTCCGTTGGGCACAAATATGCCAAGACTCTAGAGCTCACGGGGACAATTGTGAGTGGATTGTAGGCCGTGTTATAATAGACAGTATGAGCATCATAATTCTGAAACTCACCTTCTTCCTCCTGGTGGCTTTAGGTGAGTCTCTTCTCTTCCCCTATTCCTCTAAGAAGTAAATATGGACTAATTATGCCTTCTTCCTTAACTATCTAAACAGCAACAGATAATAAAATGCTAAGGGATCTTAGTTCAAGCATCCCAAAGGTCTCTTTTCTCCTGGGGTTCCGCACCCTGTGTATTTGTAAGATCTAGTCCCAAGCTGCACTGCAGATCATTTCATGCATCCATCATAGATTAGGCACACTGTGCATAGTTTCCAAACACTCCCTTCGAGATTTAGCAACCCACTGGGGGTCTAGACCCTGTCCAACACATACCCTGCTGGGATACGCTCTTCAATCCTGAAGCATCCTAGGAAGGACCTATCTGTTCCTAGGTGCTGTTTGACCTCAGAAACGGAAAACCTCATTACTGTAGATGTAGGAGATTACAAATTATACCATTAAAGGTAGAGTGGATTTAGTTAGGCTGGTGGGATATGGTATATTGGGGATATAGAAAGGGATATGAACAGAGAAACAAAGACACAGAAAACACGAATATATGAAGGGCATCAGGAAGGTTGAGTGGTTCCTAGATAAAGAAACTTGTTCCATGTTTCCAGATCTAATAACCATGAAAGCAACATGCCCCAAAGGGACACAGACCTGGCCTCTTGTTTCTAGTCATGGATCTCTGGGATATCTGGCAGAATGCTTCATGATCCTTGGGTGAGCCTTTTTAGGTAATCTTAAACAGTACGTGTACTTGAAACTGTTGAGATTGGAGGGAAAAATAACTAAATTTGGCTTTGGAAATATTTATGACTTATCTCATAATTCATGATGAAGTATCTACTACATTGAAAACCAGAATCTCTAGGACATGGAGAAAAATAAATACATTATGGCCCTTCTTTCTGTTACTTTGGTGTTAAACTATACCCTGAAATAAACATGCCTTTGGGTTCATCCGTATCTCCTTAACTGAGTATCATCCTACCCTTTGAGGTATCATACCTACAAAACTTCTTATAGGTATGTATTCTTATAATACACACATACACACACACACATACACCTAGATTCTACATATGAAAGAAAACATGCAGTATTTATTTCTGAGTCTGGCTCATTTTGCTTAACAATATTCTTCCGTTCCATCCATATTTCTACAAATACTCTTTTTTTTTTACAGCCAAGAAAAAACCATCTGTGTATGTACCATATTTTCTTCTCCCATGTATCTCTAGATAGACATGTAGGCTGGTTCTAGTTCTTAACTATTATAAGAAGTGCTACAATAAACAGTGATGTAGATGCTCTTTGTACTGTATGAAATATGCCCAGGAGTGATACAGAGGAGCCATATCGTATGCCAGTTTTTGTTCCCTCAGGAACCTCCACCATAATATTAACAGTGACCACACCAATTCACACTCCTCCAAGGAGTGCATATCTGTTGCTCTCTCCCAAAGCCTTGCCGGCATTTGCTATTTGCTTTTTTAGTAACAGCCTTTCTGACAAGGTGGGGAAATAGTCTCTAAAGTCAATTTTAACCTGTGTTTTCTTGGTGACTAAAGATGCTGATCACATTTTCAAATCACACTTTCTTGCCCTTTTTATATTTTCATTTGAAAAGTGTCAACTTATAAATCGTCATCTGGAACTGTCAGTTTACTGTGACATTGTTGATTGGAGGATACAGGGTTTTTGGTGTTTAGCTTTTGCGTTTCTTTATTTGTTACATATACTTTGGCTAATGTTTAGTTGGAAAATCTTGTGTTTTCCCATTTTGTAGGCTGTTGTTCCACTCCCGTGATGTTTTTCTTTGATATGCAAAGTTTTTTTTAATTCATTCAATAGTCTTTAGCATCTCATCAATTCTTCAGATTGTTTCTTGAGCATTTCAGAGAGTTCTTGCCTCTGCATGTATCTTAAAATGCTTCTCTCTAGCTGTTTTGGTGTTTTTGGTTTTACATTAGGGTCTTGGTCCACATTGAATTAATTTTTACACAAAGAGAATGACATCAGGTTGGAATTATTCTTCTACATGAACATACCTAGTTTTCCCAACACCACTTATTGAGGAATCTCTTTATTTCCAAGGTGTATTTTTCATGATTTTTATCAAATGTTAGGTGTCTGTAGTTGTAAGAATTTATTCCTGGTCCTCTATTCTACGCCGTTGGTCTACATGTCTGTTTTGTGTTCATTACTATGGCTCTGTGATGTAATTTGATATCATATATTATGGTACTTCCAGAATCATGGTTTCTGTTTAAGGTTGCTTTAGTTATTCAAGATCCATATGAACTTTAGGATTGTTTTTCTAGTTCTGTGAATAAAGTCATGGGAATTTTGATGAAGACTGTGTTGAAACAGTAGGATGTTTTCAGTATCATAGTTGTTTGTATAGTATTAGTTGATCCATAAGGAAGGAGTCTTACCATCTCCAAACGTCTTCATCTGTCTCTCCTCTCTCTCTCTTTCTCTCTCTCTCTCTGTTTGTTTCAGTATCTTAAATTTTGTCTTGTACAAATAGATCTTTTGCTGCTTTAGTTAGGTTGATTTCTAAGCTACAGTAAATGGGATTTTTTTTTCAGCAAGTCATGATTGGTATAAAAAAAAAAACAAAAAGAAAACAAAACAAACAAACAAAAAACCTCCTGATTTTGTTTGTCGCTTTTATATCCTGCTAGTTTAATGTGTTATTGGGTCTGAGAGTCTTTTGGTCACGTCTTCAGGATTTTCTAAGTACAAAATCATGTTATCTGAAAAGATTTATCTTTTGACTTCTTCCTTTTTTTAAAAATTGGCCTTGGTGTTTGTTCTATGAAATTGGATGCTCTGACATTTGAAATATATGTATTTGCAATTGTTGAGGAGTTGCTTTCTGTATTATGATACGCTGGTGTTTTTTTTTTCTCTTCTAGATTTCATTAGAAGACTATATTCTCAGATATCATGATAACTTTGCCCCTGTACTGCTAGCTTCCGTTTGCTTGATAGATTCCCTATCGGCCTCTGACATGTTTTTTACTTTGATTTATGTGTATGTATGTGTTCCTGCCAGAAAATTGAAAGCCACCTCATGTGGGTGCTGGCAACAAAACCCAGGTCCTCTGCAAGAACAGTAAGGGTTCTTAACTCCTGAGCCATCTTTCTAATCTTGAGTGTCTGACTCTTAATCTATGGGTGACTTTGTGAGGTTATCTTCTGGGAGGCAACAGGCAGTTGGATATTGTGTTTTAAACATAATAATCAATCTTTGTTGATTATTTGGGGCCATTTACATTTAAACATATTATTGAGATATGTTCATTAATTTTTTTAACTTTATTGGTCACCTTTCTTTTATCTCTTCTACTAAGAAAAAATAAAATTAAATAGTGAAAGAAAATGATTGAGAAGAATGCTGTGGCCTGGAAAAGACTGAGACATTACAAAAAGAAGAATAAAAAAACTGAGGGGACAAACAAATTTCTCAATAATGAAAGTGTTTAAAAATGAAATTAGATAAAGCTAATAGGGGCCTTACAAAATATAACAAAGTTTTTCAAAATAATCAAAATGATAAACTCAAAATGTCACTAAAAGCTTAGCAGAGAGAAACAGGAGGCAAGTAGCAAAAAAGAAAAAAAAGAGAAAAGAGATCAAGAAAATGTGAAGAAATCAGATTGCCAGATATTAAAAACATCCATTGAACAAAACTAAATGAATATGTGAAGGAGGAGAAAAAAGAAAGCTGTGTAATAAAGGAAAGTTACCACTAAAGATATAGTGAAAAGAGAGTCACAGTAGCAAAAAAAAAAAAAAAAAAAAAAAAAAAAAAAAGGAGGGGGAGGGAGGGGAGGGAAGGAGGAAGGGAGGGAGGGAGGGAGGGAGGGAGGGAGGGAGGGAGGGAGGGAGGGAGGGAGGGAGGGAGGATGTGTTGGTGCTGCTTCCTTTTGGGTCTTTGGAATTTAGAGAGTGGTATCAGTCAAATGCATAGGCCAGGCAAGGGTGAGCTTGGAAACCCATCTCTCCTGTGGTTTCTGCAGCATCTGTGTCTTCATTGGGCAAGTGTCTGACGTTCTCCAGAACATTTCTTTCTTTTCTTTTTCAGCACCATGCCTCCTGTTTCCCTCTGTTAAGCTTTTAGTGACATTTTGAGTTTCCTCACGTTAGTCACTTCCCTTCTTTGCACACCAGGACGTCTTTGGATGGCTGTACTTGGCTCTGCAGTCTGGGAGCTGGGCAACTTCTGCCACACACCAGCCAGAGTTTCTACAGGTCAGACTCCCTGGTGTCACTCCGGATCCAGCTGGAGAGCATCTCCCAGCATGGGATCCACCAGAGCACTGAGGTCTGTACAAGTGAACCACCTTTCTTAATATCCTCAAGATCATCACCCTGATGGAGCAATGCAGCGTCAGTGTTCCTGGGTTCTACATCGGGGTTGACTATTAAACTACAATGTCATTCCCAGTCCATGAGATCAGCTCCGGGCCACCGAAGGCAGGGTTGTGTGCTTCACTGTGCACTGACTGAGCCTCTTCGAGAGCACTCCTTCTCCCTACAGTTGCCTGCTAGGGATGCCACTCACCCAGGAATTGTGGCAGATTCCATTCTAGCTCCCTGGCTCACATCTGTTTCTTATTCCCAGGCCCCCAAGGAACTGAGTCTTAACAAAAGACTCCCTCTCTTGATGGCACCCACCTACAGCGCTCTGCCTCACATGGTGGCATGATTGAATTTCTCTCCACTGACGGCCCTCTGAAGGACGCAAATCAAGTTCTATCAACTTGATTTGAGGTGCGTGAGGGCCGTGAGCTTGTTCTACACAGAGGACTGCCAGTCTCTCTTCACCGGGACACCTGGTTGTTTGCCTGAGGCTTGTGATTCTCTTCCCTGGCTGTGGAGCCCCACAGCTCAGCTTCTTCTTTCTGATGAGTCACTCATCTTTTTCTCAGCCATTGCAGTTCTGTGTCATGGCTTTACGGAATCTCTGAAGCTCTGCCTCTCTCGCTTCTTTTTTTGCAATAGAGTCTATTGTTTCTTATGCTACTCTTCCTGTTAACGGCGTACACAGAGGAATCCTCTAGTTATTTTTACCGCTTATTTCAAATGTTTCTCATACAATATATTTTTAATCACTGTATTAGTCAGAGGAGAATGACTATACATGATACACATATGGAATATATATATGTATACATATACATCGTACACATATACGTATAAGTATACACATATATATACATATATATGGTATTTGCTTATAGGCTGTGGTTCAACTAAGCTAACAATGGCTGTCTACCAATGGAAGGTCCAACAAAACAATAATAGTTCAGACATCCATCACAAGGTTGGATGTCACAGCTAGTCTTCAGTATGCGCCAGAATCCTGAAGAACTAGTCTCTAATGCCAGTGAAGGAATGAACTTCCTAGTGAGAGTAAGAGCGAGCAGGTAAAGAGAGCAAGCTTTCTTCTTCCACATCTTCTATATGGGCTGCCCGCAGAAGGTGTGGCTCAGGTTAAAGGTAGATCTTCCCACCTCAAAAAGATCTGGATTGAAAGTGTGTCTCCCTGCTTCAAATGATTTAATTAAGAAAAAATAATATCCCTCACAGGTGTAGCCAGCCACTAGGCTTTAGTTAGTTCCAGACTTTAGTCAAGTTGACAGTCAAGAATAGCCAGCACAGACATATAACTTTCCTTCCCCTAACTCCTCCCACATTCTCTCAACTTCCGATCCACCCAACTTCATGTCCTCTGTCCCCACTCCTCTCTCTCTCTTAAAAAAACAAAAGTGAAATTTTAAACAAAACATTATAAAACACCCTAAGACAAATAAAAAAAGATACACAAAAACCTTGCAGCCCATTTTCTGCTGGCTAACCACTCCTGGGCTTGAAGGCCACCCTGGAGTGTGGTTGATATACCTGGGTGTCACTCCATTGGCGCAAACTGATTTCCCCTTTCCCAGCAGATACACACTGCAGCTAGCTTCTTGGTTAGGGGCAGGACCTTGTGTCCATGTCTCCTTCTCAGTGCTGAGATTTTGTCTGGTCTTTGGGAACCTGGGCAGGTCTTGTGCATGCCTCCAACATCTCTGTGAGCCCATTTGTAAGTCAGTCCTGTAGTATGTGGAAGACACTGTTTCCTGGTGTCCCCCCCACCCTGCCCCCTTTCATTCTTACATTAACACGAGATGTTATTTGTCTTCTTGATCACGGCCATTCTGACTGGGCTAGAATGAGATCTCAAAGTAGTTTTAATATACCTTTCCCTGATAGCTTTCTCAGTCATTTATGTTTCATCTTTTGAGAATTCTCTGCTCAGTTCTATACCTCATTTTTTATTGGGTTGTTTGTTTTCTTGATGCTCGAGGTTTGGGAGGTTTTTGGATTTTTTTGTGGGTTTTTTTGTTTGTTTGTTTGTTTGTTTTTTGGTTTGGGGGTTTGGAGGGGTTTTTTGGGCTTTGTTTTTGTTTTTTGCTCTGGGTTTTTTTTTTCTTTGCTTCTTTATATACTCTACATATTAACACTCTACCTCATATATAATTTTTAAACATTTTTCCCATTTTGTAAGTGGCTGTAATTCTTTAATAATGGTATCCTCTGCTGTACAGAAGCTTTTTTAGTTTCATAAGGTCCCATTTACTAATTGTGTTAACAGCTGTATAAACAGAACTTTCTTTCTTGTGTCAAAGATTTCAAGAACTCAATTCTGTCTTTGTAAACAAACAGGCCACTTATCAACATATTTAAAATACAGTTGAGAGTATGTTAAGCGAGTCAATTATTGTAAGGGCATCAAATACAATCTCAGATTCCTGGCAGTGTGTATCATGCTCGGGTAAATGTGAAAGCCTCCTCTTCCTGTTCAGCTTGGTGTCATCTCTGTGACCTCCAAAAGCCAGATCCCAGTAAGTAAAATGCAAAACGGATGCTGTGAATTGTCTACGCCCACATCAAGATGACTCAAGCTCCCACGGGCATCTTCTCACATGACCTCCTTCTAGAGAGTAGCAAAGCACACAATCCAGTCATGTGAGAAGGCAAGGGAAAGTGGCCTTGAGAGTCCTAGAGTTCCTAAGGAAGTCAAAGAAAGGTTAAACACAGATACTTGGTTAGTCTATGGACTCGGTCAACTAGGAAACACCAATTATGGGAAACAGCAGGGGAAAATCTGTATCTGTTCTTAACAAAATGAAATTGGATTAGGTTTATACTAAAGGATACAAAGACCTTGTGCACACAGATAAGCCCTAGAGAAGCCAAGAGAGTTAAACATTCAGCTGACCTTTTCAGTGAGATCAGTCACGTAGCTGCCCTTCCTGGAATTTTAGGAATGATGTAGTTTTACAAATTTTATTGTCTGATGAGACAGGCTCTGCCCCGATCTCCCAGAATTTATGTTTTTACTTACCTTAGACCCTTTTCCCCTAAATCTTGAGGATTACCTTTAGACCATAAAATCCATTCTTGTGAGTAATTTCTCTTGTGCTTTACAACAGCCTAAGTGACTTCTATGTTATCTTAGAACCAGACCAATGCTGACACCCACAGCTGTACTGTTCACCTCATTCAAGCACCCTACACCCTAAATCTTGGGCACTCTCTCTCTCTCTGAGTCAACAGTACCCATTCTTGCGAAAGAAGCCAGATGTACTCTGTAAACATATCTTAAATCGTTGTGCATTTGGGACTAAGTTAATTGTCATCTGAATACTTTTTTCCCCCAAAATTGTGCTGTGCTTAGATACGGCTAAAGTAAAATGATCGGGACCAGACGCTACAAGTCCTAGCCTAGCACAAGTCACAATAAAATCAGGCTAAGCAGAGTTTCATTTTTCCCTCAGCCTTCTCATTTCCATTCCCTGCCTGCTGTAAGGCCTGCTGAGGAGTCACCACAGTGTACGGTATGAGACTAGGAAGTGATTATGGGCAGAAAATATTTATCTTTAAAATGAAATCCCCTAAGTAACCATCTGTTCTATTTCCATGTGTCCTCCCAGCAGATTTCACAGAGATCTGTTCTAGATTAGGAGCAAATGAATTATGCATGCTATAAACAACGTATAATAAAAGAAAAATTTTCTATCAGCCTATCGTGACTATATGCATACGTGTTCTTTCATTATGCAAGTAGTTGATCTGTGAGAGAAACATTGTTCGTTATTTGCTGTACAATAGCATGTAGAAGCTAGCTGATTGGGAAGAATAAGCCTAATCAAAGGCATAAATATTCACTGAATTAGAGAGTCAGGAAATCTTGCAGTATAGCAAAGTCTGTCACCTACTTCTGCACATGAGGAAATCTTATTCTAAAGGACTTCGTTTCTGTCTCAGGAAGATTCCTGAATAAGAAAGAAAAGAAGTCAAAGACCAAGTAGACTAACATGCAAGTGTACAGATACTCCATCAGCATGTGTGGTGTGTATACTATTGGTTCATGTACACTTTCTTCCCTTAGGCCCAGCAGACAGGACAGGGTCCTTCATGTAAGTCCCCCATGATTGATGTTGATTCTTTGTGACATTATTTTCATATGTTAGGTTTTCCAGCTACAGGAGATCTTGTATAAATAGCCCTGGATAGATATATATATATATATATCTGTCCTCCAATCTTCTGTGGATATCTTACTCAGCATTTCTTGTACTGTGGCAAAATACCATGACTGAAAGAAATTTGGGGAAAAAATATTAATTTCATCTTATACTTCCAGGTAACAACCCATCACTAAACTAAGCCAGGGCAGGAACTTGGAGACAAGAAATGAAGCAGCCCCTTGATGATTGCAGCACTCGAGAGCTGGCCCCACCCCTACCCTGGGCAGCACAGTAAAACTGGCCCTGGTGACATGGGTTTGGGAGAGTTGGTCCTAGTGGCACAAGCTGTGGAGAGCAGAACAGACTTAGCTACTGACCAGGCACTAATCCAGGGCTTTGAGATGGCCCGTCTAAACATTTACCCCATTTGTAAGCTGTTGGAGCATGAAATGGGCTAGTCCTGCAGAAACAAAGCTGCAGGATCTCCATGACTCAAGGCAATCCGAAGGGTGTCTTGGGGAGTGTCCAGTATTAATGGTATAGCAGAAGCCACAGGCCTAGAAGCAGACCAACAACTCACTGCAATGAACATTTGCAAGTGAATATGCTTGGGCAGACCACATGAAGCTCATAAAGAAGGAAGACCAAAGTGTGGGTGCTTCGGTCCTTCTTAGAAGGAGTAACAAAATACTCATGGGAGCAAATATGGAGACAAAGTGTGGGACAGAAACTGAAGGAGGGGCCATCTGGAGACTGTTCCACCTGGGTATCCATCCCATGTGCAGTCACCAAAGGTAGACGCTGATGTGGATGCCAGGAAGTGCATGCTGACAGGAGCCTGATATAGCTATCTCCTTAGAGGTCTGCCAGAGTCTGACATATACAGAGGTGGATGCTCACAGCTAACCCTTGAACTGATCATGGGGTTCCCAATGGAGGAGTGAGAGAGAAGACTGAAGGAGCTGAAAGGGTTTGTGGCCTCATGGGGAGAGCAATAATACCAATCAACCAGAGTTCCCAGGGTCTAAACCACCAGCCTGGGAGCACATAGGGAGGAACCCATGGCCCCAGCTGTATATGTAGGGGAGGATGGCCTTGTCGGGCATAGGTGGGTGAGGAAGTCCTTGGTCTAGTGAAGGCTGGATGCCCCAGTGTGGGGGAATTCCAGGGTGGGGAGGTGGGAGTGGTTGGTGGGGGCACATCTTCATAGAAACAGGAGGATGGGGGATGGGATAGGGGGTTGCTGGGTGGGAGGAAATGGGGAAATTTCCTCTACTTTGTTACCTTTTGTGTTCTCTGGCCAGGTTATCTCACTTCTCTAAGCCAAGGTGTCTTCATCAGCAATATTGATATAAAATGAAGTTTATTCTATTTCAAGTTTTTATATTTTTGAAAGCCACACAAGAAATATGCAAAATTTGTTCTTGACAATGCTAGGATTAAAAAAGCATGCACCACTTCAGCCAGCATCTATAACACCTTCTTAAATATGGAAATACAAAACAATTAATCTCTTCAGTCATCCTTGAGGAATGCATCACATAAAAACAAAATCACCAAAACTGAAAAAAAAAATATGCAAAGAGTTATTTTATAAAATATGAAGAGATTAACATAAATATGCCGCTATTAGTAGCAGTCCTTAGGTATCTTCTGGAAAAGACAACAATGAGAACATGAAACCATCTAGTTCCTCAGACTCCATCTCATTTCAGGATCCACTGATGTATAACAGGCGAACACGAACATGACCCATACATCACAGGGACATGTCAAAACACACTTGACACAATGAACTGTGGATCTATTAAAACTGTTTCTAACTGCTCATACTACCAATTATACGTAACATGAAAATTTTTACTCCATCCACATTTTGACATGTATGCATACAAACAGAAAGGGGAAAATAATACACAAAAGCAAATGGATTGTTTCAGTAGGACAGTACTTTTTTATTTATTCTTTTTTCATGTATTATATCCTGAATGGGAATGTGGTTCCTCCCCCACCCCCGTCCAGTCCAACCCCAATCCCACGATGCCCCCCCCCATCCACTCCTCCTCCATTTCTTTTCAGAAAAGGGCAGACCTCCCGTGGATATCAGCCAAATATGGCATTTCCAATTGCAGTAAGACTAAGCACCACCCTTCATACTAAGGCTGGAGGAGGCAACGGGTCCTCCAGGAGGAGGAAAAAAAAACGGTCCCAAAGGCAATTAAAAGAGTCGGGGACAGCCCCTGCTCCCACTGTTAGTCCCACAAGGTACACAACCATAACATTGATTCAGAGGGCCTAGGTCAGACCCATGCAGGCTCCCTGATGGTAAGTTCATCCAGGTTATTTGAGTCTGCGGTCTTTCTCTGGTGTTCTTGACCCCTTTGGTTCCGGCAGTCCTTGCCCCGTACCTTCCTCAGGCTTCCCCAAGCTTCATTGAGCCTTCGCAGGACCAAAAGCCTCTCCTCCCATTGATGCCTGACAAGACCATCCCCTCTGCTATATATGCGGCTGGAGCCATGGGTCGCTCCATGGGTCGCTCCATGTGTACTCTTTGCTTGGTGCTTTAGTCTCTGGGAGCTCTGGTGGAGGGGGATCTGATTGGTTGATATTGTTTTTTCTTCCTGTGGGGTTGCAAGCCCCTTCAATTCTTTCAGTCCTCTCTCTCTCTCTCTCTCTCTCTCTCTCTCTCTCTCTCTCTCTCTATCTCTCTGTCTCTCTCTCTCTCTCTCTCTCTCTCTTTCTCTCTCTCTCTCTCTCATACATTAGTACACTTGTTGATGTTTTCAGACATATTACAAGAGAGGATCAGATCCCATTACAGATGGCATTACAGATGGTTGTGAGCCACCATGTGGTTGCTGGGAATTGAACTCAGGACCTCTGGAAGAACAGTCAGTGCTCTTAACAGCTGAGCCATCTCTCCAGCACACCCCCCCCCACACACACACACACCTTCAGTCCTTTCTCCCACTCCTCCATTGGGGACCCCATGCTCAGTCCAATGGTTGGCTGCGAGCATCCCCCTCTGTATTTGTCAGGCTCTGGCAGAGCCTCTCAGGAGACAGCCATATCCGGCTTCTGTAAAGAAAAAGAAAAGATTGGGTAACTTATCAGAGAGTTCCGGCCTGGGAAGATCAGGTATTTCTCTCTCAGATGCCATTTATTGACTGTAGCTCTTGACCTACAGCAGTGGTTCTCAGCCTGTGGGTTGAGACCCCCCCTTTTTCATGACCATAGCAAAATTACAGTTATAAAGTATGAACAAAAATAATTTTATAGCTGGAGGTAACCACAGCATAAGGAGTTGCATTAGGAAGGTTGAGAACCAGAGTTAGAGGGTAGGGCCTTATGAGGTTTTCTTCAATCCACACTGGGATATCAACTGATGATGTCATTGTTTAGGAAGGTCCTGTTTGGGTAACCATAGTATTCAGGGGTCATGAGCACAGCTTCTCTGTCATATATAGAAGACACTGTCTATAGCAGACACCCTGGTCCTCTGGCTCTTATGACCTTCCCGCCACATTTTCAATGATGTTCCCTGAGCTTTGGGTGTTGTAGATGGATCAACCCTGGATGAGTATTCCTAGATCAGTTGTTGTCTGCATCTTGGTCAGTTGTAATTGCTGTAATGGTCTCCATCTGCTAAAAACAAGGAGCTTCTTTGGTGAGTGGTAAGAGCCGCATGCATGTATGAGCCTAAGACTAAGTATTTAGAATGTGGTTAAACAGGTATGGGATTAGAAAAGTGACATTAGTGGGTTCTCTTTAGGGTGCGTGACCTCACTAGACACAGGCAGTTGACTAGGTTTACAGTATCCACCATGAAAGTCCTTCTATTGAATGGACTTTAAGTTCAATTAGACAGCTTTGGTTACCCTCACCACAGATGTGCCACTATTGCACCATGGGGAATATCTTGCCATGCTGCTCTTTGTCGTGGTTTTATGGTGATGCAGAACTCTTGATTGCTTTGTGCTCTTTAATGGAATAATACCTTCAGACACTACCTCAGGGTAGAAGTTTCCAGAAGAATTTTTTAACCAAATGTATCCCACCAGAAAGGGGAATGAATACTCCTCCATTGCTAGTGGGATTGAAAATGTGTACAACCACTCTGGAAATCAATCTGGCCGTTTCTTAGAAAATTGGAAATAGCTCTACCTGAAGACCCAGCTACACCACTTCTGGGCATACACCCAAAAGATGTTCCACCACACCCCAAGGACACATGTTCCACTATGTTTATAGCAGCCTTATTCATAATAGCTAGAAATGGGAGACAACTGAGATGTCCCTCGACAAAAGAACAGATACAGAAAATGTGGTATATTTTCATAATGGAATACTATTTTGCTATTAAAAACAAGGACATCACAAATTCTGTAGGCAAATGAATGGAACCAGAAAATATCCTGAGTGAAGTAACCCAGACGCAAAAGGTCATGCATGGTATGTACTCACTGATAAGTGGATATTAGCCATAAAGTACAGATTACCATGATACACCCCACAGACCCCCAAAAAAAGTTAAACAAGAAGGAAGACCCAAGCAAGGATGCTTAAATCTCATTTAGAAGGCTAAAATAATAGTCATGGGAGACAGAGGGAGGGAGGGAATAGAGTCAAAGAGGGGAGAGAGACAGGGAGGGGAATGAGGAGGCAAACTAAGGGACAGGGAGAGACCTAGCATATGGGAGACTCTGGCCTCAGCCGAGATGTCTAACCGTGGGGACATGAAACTTGAAGAGTCCACCTCATGTAGTCAGGCAGGACCCCTAGTGGATGGATATCAACCAACCCACAAAACTTTTCAATCCAAAGCTTATCCTGTCTACAAGAAACACTGGGATGGAGCAGAGACCAAAGGAAAGGCCAACCAAAAAATGGTCCACCTCGAAAACCATCCCATGGACAAGCACTAATCCCTGACATTATTAATGATACTCTGTTATGCTTTCAGACAGGAGCCTAGCATAACAGTTCCCTAAGAGGCTCTACCCAGCAGAAGACTGAAACAGATGCAGATACCCATAACCAAACATTAGATGGAGGTCTGGGACACTTTTTAAAGATGTGAGGAAAGGATTGAAGGCCCTGAAGTAGATGAGAACCCCACAGGAAGACGAAAATCGTCAACAAGCCATGACCCCTGGGAGCTCTCTGAGTCTGAGCCACCAACCAAAGGGCATACAAGGGCTAGAACAAGGCCCGCAGCGCATATGTAGCAGACAGGCAGCTCAGTCTTCATGGCTGTTTTGCCTGGCCTCAGTGGGAGAAAATGTGCCTAATCAGGCTGAGACTTGGTGCGCCAGAGTGGTGAGATACCCAGGGGAGCCTTACCCTCTGAGAGGAGAAGGGGATGGCATGGGAGGAACTCTGTAAGATGGAGACCTGGAGGAGGAGGAGGAAGAGGAGGAGGAGGAGGAGGAGGAGGAGGAGGAGGAGGAGGAGGAGGAGGAGGAGGAGGAGGGTTCAGGATGTAAATTACTTATTTAATTAATTAATTACTTAATTAATAAAAATGTCCTCCACCAAAAAAATTAGTACATTGCTTTTTAATTTAGACTAAAGTAAATTCTCAAGACACAGGCAGAAAGTTTCCAGGTTCTAAGAGAAAATATTACCTCTCTCTCAGTTTCTCTTTGAAATCTCTTGTGCCAGGTCTCCATTATCCAGAAGTACTATCTTCTAGGCTTCACTAGAATGGCCAACTAAACTGTGTTCCCAGAGTTCTGGAAGTTTCTCCTATTGTAACTGCATTTCCATCCATTTCTGCTCTGACCCATTACTGTTATACACCAAAATAGGTGGTTCCCAGCATTCTTTACAGTAAACTGCCTTCATGCAGATTTACACAGAACTCCCCTCTTAAAGAACCCAAAGGAACCTAGCAGCTACTGCTCAGATACTATTGACCATCTGCCAGAGTCTCCTCAAGTGCTGTACACCTGAAGTCTTTGCTGACGTAATAATGTTTTTTTTTTTATAAAATCCTTATATGATAAAAATCATTACCTCTAAAACTGGATCATTACTGAAGGGTGGAAGAACCAAGATTTAAACTTAAGGTGCTAAGTCTTTTCTCTTAACCATAAAGTCTTACTTAGACTAAATATGATCTGGAATGTTGCCTTTTAAAGTTAAAACTATAAAGGAAATATGTTACTATCAAATAATATGTAGCCAGCTCTGGGTTGAAGAGAATGTATTTGAGGCAATTAAAGAGGCCCTTTCAGAACCCCCCCTCCCAAAAAAGGATTCTGTTATGAAATTTTAAAAAACATAGAAGGAAATTCTGTGGGTAGGCCTACATGGGTCTGCACCAGGTCCTCTGCACATGTTGTAGCTATTAGCTTGTGTTTTTATGGGACTCCTTCCTGTGAATGCAATCAGGTCTCTTTCTCTTGCATCTGTACTTTGGGACACTTTTCCTTCGGCTGGGTTTCCGGGTCCAGCTTCAATGTGAAAGTTTCTGTTTCATCTTATTGTATTTCATGTTGTCCTGTTTGGTTGTTATCGCCTTGAAGCCTTTTCTATTGAGACAAGAAGGAAGTAGATTCTGAGGAGAAGCTGGGAGGGGGGACGGAACAATAATCAGGAACCTCTATATGAGAAACAAGTATTTTCAATAAAGGGAAATTTTTTTAAACTGGAAGGAAAGAAGCAGGTCAAGACAGTTTCGTTTTTAGCTCAGCAAAAAGCATTTCGGGAGTTTTGGAGCATCCCTCTGGATGCAAACCTAGTGCATGCCACGCATGGTTTTCTCCTCAAGGACTCCACAAAATGTGTTCTCTGCCACATTACAAAGGCAGTTCTGACAGAAAATGATTCTTACACCTTATAGAAGACAGTGGGATGAAATAGCCCAGTGTAGCAGGACAATTTGTTTCTGTTTCCGAGCTTGAGTCTCCCTTGAAGGCTAATTAATAGGTTTCCTTGAGGAACCTTATTGAAGGTCCTTACTGAGGTCCTACAACACATCCAAAATGTCTAATGGGCATTACCTCTTATGGTGCCAACTAACTGATCACACATCCAAAAGACCTTGACTCATCCAAAAGACTCATCCTTTTCACAGACTCCACTGAGTGTCACTAACCTCTATACAAGCATTCCAACTGCCGTACAGGACTAGAGCTTCTTTAGTTAAACCCATCAAGTCTTTGGAGTCTATTTTTGATCTCATAGAGAGAAAAAGAGAGGGGGGAAAGAGAGAGAGAGAGAGAGAGAGAGAGAGAGAGAGAGAGAGAGAGAGAGAGAGAGAGAGAGAGAGATCAGACCTTACCACATTACAGCTTTCTCAAAGAAACTTGGTTGTTCCAATGCCCTAGGTATCAAGGTCAAGGGTCAAACCAACGGACAGAGGATTCCATGGCAGTTTGTTGCTCTGACAAGTCTGCCCTTTATATAAGAATGGTAAAAAAGAGGAAGTTATCTTTTCTGTTCTTCGGATAACTTCAGCTTCTGCCTCTACTGATGTCTCTGCCAACGTCTCTGCCGTCAGTGAGCATCCAGAGTTCATCCTGCATCTTCTGACTGATCAAATCAAAGACATGTAAAACATTAGTGGTAGTCTCTAGTAGGAATTTTTATTCACAGTGATGCACATCCCAAACAGAAGTATCCAGGCTGCCAACATATTCTTCTCCTCTGGGGCCATACTTCTGCTGGTAGCAGGACTCATCATGGAAAACTGGGTGGAGTTGGTTCCCAGACTGAGAAAGGATAAAACTACCCACAGTCCGTGGCTGGGATGCTGTCCTTCTTTTTGGCCTGAAGGTCAGAACTATGCTTTGGAAAGTGGTGGGTAGAAGAGAAATTTTCTTTGACTGAGCTGATCAACTTCAACTTTCTCAGGCAACTGTAAGCCATTTGCTGTAAAAATTTCACCATGTAGATGTTTGGGAGAAAAAATTGAGTCTCACTGGTTTAAGCGATGTTTTTTATTTGTTTGTTTTTGTTTTGTTTTGTTTTTAGTTTTGTTTGTGTTGTTGTTGTTGTTGTTTTGCTTTGGTTTGGTTTGGTTTGGTTTGGTTTGGTTTGGTTTGGTTTGGTTTGGTTTGGAGATTTTTTATTGTATTTGTTTGGTTTGGTTTGCTTTTTGTTTGTTTGGGGGTTTTTTGTTTGGTTGTTTTTTTGTTTTGTTTTGTTTTGTTTTGGCTTTTCAAGACAGGGTTTCTCTGTGTAGCCCTATCTATCCTGGAACTCACTCTAGACCAGGCTGGCCTCAAACTCACAGATATCCATTTGCCTCCACCTTAAAGGCATGAGCCACCACCTTGGCTTAAGCACTGAACTTTTGATAAACCTGATCAGTAGCAGTAGGGTAGCTGAACACAAGGGGGTATGAAGAAAATGACTGGCCTAAAGGATAATGGATTTTAGCACACTAGGAGCAGATGGGCTGGTACAATACAAAATGAGTTATAAAGATTCTCATAAAGACACTAAATTTCTGCTGGTTTGGTTTTTCTGTCTCAAATACACTGCCTCTTTATTCTTTACTCCCTTTCTCTCCTCTGTATTCTGATTTTTTTTTTTTTTGACCCTCATGAAAGTTTGACCTACACGATTGTGGAAATGGGTCTGGAAGAAATGTATATCCTTCTCTCAATCTAGTTTCTGCTTCCCAACAGAAAGCCTGGAGTCGATCCGACAGATGATGATGATAACGCTCAACATTGCCATCTACCTAAACCTGATCATAGGTCTGCAGTTCACCTACATGATTTCTCAAAATAAGTGTGCGCATCTCTTTGTTGGCTTCCTGAGTTTCTTCGCAGGTAACTTCCTGGCTCCGTTGGAATGGATGGAAGTCATGATGGCTTGCGGGTTTCAGTCTGCAATCTTTACATAGCTAAGCTTTCCAATTCTCTGACTCAAGGGGACATGTTGTTTCTGAATTAGATCTATCACTAACTTAGGCTCACTCTGTGGAATAGCTGTGCTGGCCGAGATAGGTTGTTCCTATCACCATAGGATGAATGGGAGTGAAGACTTGACTGATGGTTTTAAACTTCCCCAAAAATCAAACTTTTCCTTTTTGGACACTAGGTTGCCTTTTGTTCTATGCAATTATTGTGTATCATCACAAGCTAAATAAAGGACAGTATGTGTACTACGTTAATTACAAGATGAAATGGATAGCTTTCACTGTCTACCTAACGATCGCCCTCTTTCTGACCTGTGGTGAGTATCCTCCCCACCCCAGGGCCCTTAAAGAGAGACAAGGGTCAGTCAACATCCAGGGAGAGGAATAGAAAATAACAAAAATGGAGAATCAGCGAATATACCAAAGCCTGTACTTTAAAAAAAATGAAAACTCACCTGGACTAACTCTCTAAATAGAGTTCTTAGTAGCAGAAAGCTGAAATTGGTCATGATACTCTATGTATGCCTGCCTCCAGGAGCATTCCTTGTCTTCTCCTTTTCAGTGCTTTTAGTACCTTTCCAGCTTAAGGGCAGATATAAATCATGAAAGACACCACCAATGACAATGGCAATGGCTGAGAACAGGTATTTGATTATGTTAACAGAAGACCAGGGATCCAAGGAAAACAATGTAGTGCCAATGTAATTACAAGACAGCTATCAGCAGTAGCTGATACCAGAGAGACCCACCAAGATAGGGGGTCCCCTTCTCCTGGGAAGCCTTAGAATTTTATAAGAATTGCACTTTCCCCCAAGGAACCCAGGCAGAAGCACCCCTTCATTCAGAGTGAGCCCTCCCAAGGGAGCTGAAAATCACTGAAGCTACTGTGGGAATATTCCACTCCCTCAGACTAAAGCTGAGAAGTATTCACAAAGTTCAGTGGTCAGAGTCTTCTAAATGCTTTGAAGGAAGTGATCTTCCATCTCTGCATGGTACACTAATCCTCCCTTTCTTCTCTGTCTCTAGGTATCTTCTGTTTCATACAGACCACGAATAGATGTGCATGCATGAAATTCTGTGTGCCCCATACAGAAAGTAAAGACCAAGAGATGACCGAGAGTACAATCCAAGTTATCTCACTACCACCACGATCCGAAATGCCCCGGAGCATTGTCCATGTGCACACTGTGTCCTCAAAGGATGGTTCCGTGCCCAGATCACAAATTCAAGCACGGCGTGTAACCTGGGCACTATGACTTGACCATCTGTACCTTTCAGTACTACCTGACATTGTTCTGGAATTATCTGTGTGTTTTTAATTATTCATTTGTGTATGGCAATGAAAGATTCAGAAAAAAAAAGTCTGTTTTTAAATCCTGGCCTGATAAACAATTTCCTCTAATTTGTTATTAATATAAAAACCTGAAATAAATAGTATTTGCTGCACTGTTAACTCTATAACAGTATGGAACGCTTTCTTTTCTAATTTTACTGTGTAATGTTTTGAACATATTGATGGGAAGACAAAGCAATATGATAAACACCCATGGACACGTCACTCTATGAATTTTCAAATTTATGTCATTTATTATTTCCACATTTCTATTGGAAGAGTTTTTTTTTTTACTTAAAAATTATGTTCCTCTAGACATTTTCCTAATTTCGCCTTTATTTCCCATAATAAAACAGTTTTCAGGATGGCTGGCTGGTGATTTTTACATTACATTCTCATTTCTACTTTAATGTTGCGATATAAATGATGTCTAACTAACTTTCTAAGTGTTTAGAGAAATGGTATAGGAGCAGGACACAGTGGCAAAGATAAGCTAGGATGGGACCAGAGGCAAAAGCAAGACTAAGTTCATCACCTTTGTGAAACAAGTGTCTCTACCCAACTTTCCCATACCAATGTGACAAGTCCACATCATTGGCTACCGATGGCAGCATTTCCTGTTAAAATAAGCACGTAAACATGAACTAAACATTTCAGATGCTTCATCTGCGTTAAAGACAGGCTTCATCCAGGTAATGAGAGCATCACATTATGTTTGTGGAGATGCAAAACGTTCTGAGACAAGCACTAAACTATTCGGGGCTGTTTGTCAACCCCGCTAATCACTATTTAGATCAATGTTTGTATCAAGCCTAATATTTTTGAGACTGCAAGACATCTCACACAATGAATTACCAAGTTGCTTATACAGCAAGCAGGTCTATGGTATACATGGCATAATTTGATTAGAGATATGATATATATACATATATATATATATCATATATGTGTATTTTTAAATTTCTTGAGAAATCTTGTGGGGAAGGGGAAGCACCAGTGTGCTTCTCTTTGTACTCCACAGTGTTACATTTGTGGCAGCAACCAAACGACTAAGCACCCCCTCTTACAGGGTCTCCCAAATAGATCTTATACGTTTTATACTCTATCTAACCATTTGAAAAACAGACGATCAGCAGTCGTGTAAAACAGTGGATGCCGATGGGCATGTCTGAAACAAGTTGCTTTAACCTCTCAGCACTGTTCGCCGTTTGCCCTTTTCTCCTGTCTATCTACACATCATAGTGCATTGTTTCATGGCTGTTACTTGACAAATCGTTTTGTCGCTGGTCTCTGACTACTTAGAAGAACCAATTTTCAAGACTTGAACTAGGACTATTTTTGTCTTCGATTCTACTCAGTTTCTCTTTGAGGTCATTTTCCCCAGGCTTGCTCTGTAGGAAGTGATTTTCTAGCAGCAGTTTTCATTATTCATATTACGTGATATAGTTATTATTTAA
The DNA here is from genome assembly GCF_011762505.2 of Arvicanthis niloticus. Taxonomy (NCBI): domain Eukaryota; kingdom Metazoa; phylum Chordata; class Mammalia; order Rodentia; family Muridae; genus Arvicanthis; species Arvicanthis niloticus. The sequence goes on from NC_133434.1 coordinate 8,479,324, forward strand.
AATACTGCCTGTGTTGTTTTTTTTTAAGTATGCGCTAGACATCCCACCAAGCTTTGGGTGCTGAAGCTTGTGTCACTGGCAAACCAAATGTAGTAAGATAATAGCTAACCAGCCTAAAGTGAATAAGGTGCTATCAAAACAGTGTCACTTTCAGTGCCGTGGAAGACTGCACAGACAAAAAGGAAAGTGCATTTGAAGTTGGCAAGATCACCAGTAAAACCGTAACAGGCAGATAACAATGGACGGACAGCAGGCAGCTGAATATGAACACATTACTCGACCTGTCGGGCTTGAGTGTTAACAGTCAGTGGAAGGAGGAGAAAATGAATGTGAATTCTAAAGCAGCCGTCCCATCTATACTGTAGACTATGCTGTTTGTGCAGAAGTAAATAGTTTGGAAGGTTATTATTTGGGCATGGAAACATTGGAAAGGAAGACAATATTCAAACATTGGTGATGAAAGATTTTTTTTTTTTTATTCGCACATAAACCTTATTTCAACAGTTAGGACCCTTTGGGTTTTCTGGTTACTTTGTTCTGAGTACCCCCACTTTCTAACACTTTTGAAGATTACTGGGGAAAGTGAAACAATGTATCATGTTACTGTAAATTCCTAATTGTCCTAAACTTTGTTCTTTCTGTTACTGCTCCACTTGGTTTTCCATGATCAAATAGCTGAAATCCAAAGATTAAAAAGAAAATTTTAACATAAGCAAGGAAACACAATTAAAATGCATGATATCTCTTCATAAATCCTAGAGATCAAAACCTGAAAAGTCCTTCTTTTTTTACCAAGTAGAAAAACATTAATTTATTGATTTTCAATGTCTTCCAATATTGAAACATCTCATTTCACTGTACCTACTGATATTACTCATTACTCACATGAAGGATAAAATCATTTTTCCTGTCTTAAAGTTCTTCTTAAATGAGATGACATAACAGCATTCCAAGGTTAGTAGACTGTTTTCCAGGTATGGCAGACCTTAGTGCCTACAAAGGCCAATCCTTGTGGGAAACACCCAGCACACCCTGATGAAGTAAAGGCTCCAGACACAAAGCTAGAAAGCACGACTGAATGTGACAGTCTAGGGAACAAGCTGGTGACCAGGGGAAAGTATTCATGGGGTAGCTGGTACAGGTCCTCATCTCACCCCCATTCCCCAATAGCTGCACTTCTCTGACTTTGTCCACTACAGTGGGAGAACAGAGATTTAATTTTTGCAAAAAATCTGATCAGAAAAAGACGACGACCTGGGAATACCATATACAGTGGGAACATGTGAAGCTTAAAAGTGAGGCTTATTTTAAAACTCTCTTGTTTCCTCTTGCACAGAGTGTGACTAGGTAACTACACACTCACATCCATTAACCTCCAGTTCTGAAATAGCAGAACTCAAAATTAAGAGACTTTTTTTCTACAAACTGAATAGAACTAGACATACTTGCATAAACTGTAATAACGTACCACATTATCACTCATAGGTGGGATATAGCAAAGTCAACCTCATAGAACTTGAATGTAGGAGTCACCAGAGGCAAGATTGGGAAGAAAGAGGGCCAGAAAGTAGTTGATCGATGAATACTGACAGTTAGATAAGGTGAAGTTCTGGGGTACTTTTTTAGAGTAAATTGAATGTGTATAACTTCAATGTAAATTTCAAAAACCTGAGAGACCACATCAAACCTCTCTACCCAGCCATATCCTCAACATCTTTCTCCAGGGTCTAGCCCTGTAAGTCTGACTTACTTTCTCTTCCACATACCATCCACAAGCCCCAATCTCCAGTCCAGGTCCCACATTCAGTACCCCAGCCCAGTCTGAGCATCTAGGTCTGATTTACAACCCACAAGCCCCTACCGCTGCATATCCAACCGGTCCACCCAGCCAGATCTATCCCCATACTCCAGGTTTGGAGTGGGATGCACATCCTGCACAGCAGCTCAGTTCTCTCTGTCCACCTGACTTTATACCAATATCTAAGCCCAACCCAACCAAACATCCTGTCTTCTACTGCAAACTGATCTGTCCATATCAAACACAGAACTGACAAAGTCCAGAGGTCCAGATCTCATCCTAAAAGTACAATTTAAAGATCAAGGCAGTGCCTCTCCCTCTAAAACATACTGGTCATGTAGAAATGTGCAAAAGCAAGAATTACACAGATGACACAATACAAGATTTAAAAAGAGCAGTCATAAACTTCATTTAAAAGTTCAAGGAGTTTAAAGAAGCCATGAAAAAAAACAATAAAATTAAAAAGAAAGAGATCAAGGAAAATAAACACCTGAGTGATGGCCAAGAAGTTACACAAGTAGGGTGATGGACATGATAAGACAGCCCAGGATGGGAACATGGGACTAAATAAAAACAAAAACACTATCGTGGGCTTAAGCTGACTGAAGACGGAATTGGAAAGCCCCAGGATCCAACTGGAAAACTCAAAGGGAAGCCTGACAGGTGCATCAAGCAGAATAGACAATAGCAGGACCTCAAAGACAATACACAAGATTTAGACCAAATAAGAAATATGAAAATAATCATAAACACAGGAAAAGAACGTACTGGAAATGTAAAGAGACGACCTTTGAATTGTATGCATAGAAAAAAAAAAAAAAAAAAACAAGTCAACTTCCCCAAACATCTGAATAAAGATACAAGAATCATGCAAAACCCCAAGTAGACAAGACTGGAAAAGAATATTTCTACAGCACTCTGTAGTTAAAACATAATAAATAAAATTTGTAATGCATTTACTATACTCCTAAAAAATGTTAAGACAAAGTATTCTGACCTTCCCTGTGCCAAAAAACAAACAAAAAAAAATACATAAATAAACTAGTGGTGAACATGAGATATGAGTTAGTGTATATGTTAGTTAGCTAGATTTAGTAATTTTCCAATATGTTTATACATATATAAATATATAGAGACTTCAAAATATTATGTTGGACATATTGGTAAATATATACAATTTATGTCAAATTTTTAAAATTTTAGGAAATGTTTGGTATTTGGTTGTTTTGGTGCTTTTGGTGTAAGAAATAAAGTAAATGGAACTTGAGAGGGCTGGCTAACGGTCACTGGTATCTGAGAAACAGCTGCTAGGTTCCTTTCAGGTCTTTAAGAGGGGAATTCTACGTAAATCTGCATGACTGTAATTCACTGGAAAGTACTCCAGGGAACCACCTAGGAATCTTTTAAGAGTATTCTCCTTTGCTTCTTTATCCCATCAGAATAGTAAGATTTCAAAGAGTCAAGAAGCAGATGCGACTCTAAGTTGCTTCCAGTTGTGGAAGTACTTCCCCTGAGAAGCACGAGTCTTGGTATGACTCAAATCATTCAACTCACTAAAGGAATACACTGAGGTTGGACTTCAAGTGCAATAACAAGCGCTATCATTTCTCTGCCCATGTCATCCATAGACTCAAAAGACAGACCGCAGCTGCTGTAGCCAGCTGTTCACAAAACTAAGAATTTGGCTTCATGGGTCCCAGCCGTCTCTCTGTTGGCTTCTACCTTAGGGACAACATTTGAAAAGCTTGAAAGAAATGTATTGTGCGGCAGGCAGTTTCAAAATGCTGTGTAGGCCTTAGGATCTACAACTGCCACCCCCTCCCCCAGCTAGGAGTGGGGAACGACTCATAGAGCTGCCCTAAGTTTTCTAACCGCAGAATCTTCACTGACAAAATGACATCACATTCCACCTCTGCCCAGTGTTCGGCATCTAACAGTGCTTGCAGAATTTCTTCAGAATAAATCAGTCAGCAGGTATGACCAGAACTGCAGCTTTTGAAGATTTTGCAAGCAGCACCGCTCAGGGTGAAATATTCGCCATGAAAGAAGTAATGTACTATCTAGGCCAGTATATAATGGTGAGGCAGCTCTATGATCAACAGGATGGTATACTGTGGTGGAGGTCTTTTGGGAGATCTACTTGGATGTCAGAGCTTTTCTGTGAAAGGTCCAAGCCCTCTCTATGACATGCTAAGAAAGAATCTTGTTACATCAGCCTCTGTTAACACAGGGTTGCCTGTGTTCTAGAACTGACAGTTGAACCGCCATCTGAGGAGGTCCTGGAGGATCACACTATGGATATTCCAAGTCAAGATCAATTGAAGCACGGTACAGCAGAATACTCCAATCCCAGAAAAAGAACTGAAGAAGAAGACATTCACACACTGCCTACCTCACGACGTAAACGCCAAGATTCCAGAGCAGATGAAGACTTGATAGAACATTTATCTCAAGACGAGACGTCTAGGCTTGACCTTGATTTTGAGGAGCGGGATATTGCTGGCCTGCCTTGGTGGCTTCTGGAGAATCTGAGAAACAACTATATACCTAGAAGTAACGGCTCAACTGATTTACAGACAAATCAGGATATAGGTACTGCCATCGTTTCAGACACTACGGACGATTTGTGGTTTTCAAATGAGACTGTGTCAGAGCAGTTAGGTGTTGGAATAGAAGTTGAAGCTGCTAATTCTGGGCAAGCAAGTGAAGTAGGGAAAACAAGTGACAAGAAGATGGTTGAAGTAGGGAAAGATGGTGATCTTGAGGAGTCCAAGTCCTTAAGTGATGATACTGATGTGGAAGTTACTCCTGAGGATGAGTGGCAGTGTACGGAATGCAAGACGTTTAATGCTCTAAGCAAGATGTACTGTTTTCGTCCCTGGTCCTTGATGAAGGATTGTTCTTCGGATTGTTCTGAATTAGCTCATTCTCTCTCTGCATCTAATATCTCTGCCATACCTGAAAAGAAGAAGGACAATGAAGGAATCGCTGTCCCTGATTCTAGGAGAACCATTTCAGCTCCTGTTGTTAGGCCTGAAGATGAATTTCTAAAGGAGGAAAAGCCCAGGTTCGATCCTTGCAACTCAGTGGAGTTTTGGGATTTGGCTCATGGCTCGGAAAGCCAAGAGATCATTTCAAGCACGAGAGAGCAAACAGATATTTTTTCTGAGCAGAAAACGGAAACAGAAAGTATGGAAGATTTCCAGAATGTCTTGAAGCCGTGCAGCCTATGTGAAAAAAGACCTCGGGACGGGAACATTATTCATGGGAAGACGAGCCATCTGACGACATGTTTCCAGTGTGCCCAGAGACTGAAGAAATCTGGGGCTTCGTGTCCTGCTTGTAAGAAAGAGATTCAGTTGGTTATTAAAGTTTTTATAGCATAGTTGAGCTAGTTGCAAAGAAATACAAGGAGGACCAGGTTGTTTATCAAAAATCAGTATTCCTAGAGACAGAGACAGAAGATCGCCAATTTTGATGCCACTCTGGGCCATATAATGAGACCTTAGTATTAAAAGGATCAGTATTGAGCATCTTTTATAAATGTGACCCATCGCCTGTGTTTATTTATATAAGCATCTATGGAATTTTAGATTACTCTTGAGGGTTTCATTAATAAGAAGATACTTCTATCACTTTGTTCTCCTTCCAAATTGTAAACCCGAGAGGGAATAATACCAATACAAACATGGCAATGCATTCTCCTACTTGCTGCAAATTGTTGCAAGAATAATACATTAGTCGATTTAGTCTCTAAAAATAAAGAAAAAATAAACGTATTGTGCATAAATAAGCAAGTATACTTTTATCTTTTATGGGTTACTTCCTCCATAAAATAAACTTGTTGAGGAGGCACTCATGAATTTTAAGAATTCAGTAGTACTTTATTGTTAACCTTTTAAACTGGAAAGGTATCAACTTTTAAACAGAATCAAGCCCACACAACAAAAGGCCAAAATTTCATCTAATAAAGAATAGATGTCCATAAAATGGGGACAAAGGAATGCCCCCACAGAGTTCTCTAGATCACATACAAGCATTCTTGTATCCATAAATATTAATATAGCATGGATGGTGTAAATTTATAATTAGCATCTGAGTCCTGTGGCATGCTGAAGGAATGCATTATTGCGCTGTTCTCATTTTAATTGGATATTTTATTTATTTACATTTCAAATGTTATCCCCTTTCCCAGTTTCCCCTCTGGAAACCCCCTACCTAGACCCCCTCCCCCTGCTTCTATGAGGGTGTTCCCCCACCCACCCACCCACCCACCCACTCCTGTCTCCCGGCCCTGGTATTCCCCTACACTGGAGCATCAAGCCTTCACAGGACCAAGGGTGTCCCCTCCCACTGATGCCCGACAAAATCATCTTCTGCTACATATACGGCTGGAGCCACCATGGGTCACCCCATGTGTACTCTTTGGTTAGTGGTTTGGACTCACTATTCTTTATGTGTGGAAACATACTACAAGCACACAAAGCCAGAAGAGACTCTGGCGGGGGAGCACACAGCTGTTTCCTACATACTGGTCATATAATCATTAATAGAAATAAAAGCAGCTGGTGGGAACAGCTGAGGATAATGTGGATTGCTATGGACTGAAAAAGTAAAACGGAGACAATGACTCTTTCTGGAAACCTGGGAATCAGGGGATCTGTTATGAGTGAGACCTAGTCCTTGCATAAAAACCAAGTACCTTGGTTCCAGTCACGCTCCACTTCCTGTTGTTGGACTCTGGTCCAACCAGAAGTCCTCAGTAAGCTAAGGAAACGAGCCAAATTAAAAGTGGAAAACAGAAAATGAAGGTTGATTTGATAAGGCCACCTTGGGAAGAGGGATAAGGAAATCCAATGAATTCCCCCAACTCTCTCCTCGCCTCAGATACTCTTACCTACCTATAGACCATTTTGACACCATTTTGTGGACATAGTCTCAGCCTGCGAGGTGAGGTAATCTGACAAGTTGTTAGAGCTGTGTGAAATCTCTTTCTGGGAGACAAAGTTCAGCCTCTGGTTGGTGCTTTTTCTTTTTCCTAGTAAGAGATTCCTGGGGCAAATTTCCACCTCTTTGGAGCCAATAGTCTAATAGTCAGATTGAGAGATGTAGGTGTCTTTTAGAATATTTTCATATCTGCCAGACATGTTACATTATGGCCAAGTTGCAGGTACCCTAAAGACCACCGAGGAGCCAATTCTGATGTAAACCACATAAGGGTCTTTATTATGAGCTTGAGAGCATGGTCTCTCAGACTCTCACCTTCACAGGTCAGGGTGAAAGCCCTAAGGGTTTAGAGGGTTTGGTTTTTTTTTTTGTTTGTTTGTTTCTTTTTGTTTTGTTTTTTTTTGGTTTTTGTTTTCTTGGTTTGGGGAGGTTGTTGTTTGGGTTTTTTGTTTGTTTGTTTTTTATTGTGTGTGTGTGTGTGTGTGTGTGTGTGTGTGTGTGTGTGTGTGTGTGTGTGTGGTTACAGCAAACTTGGGGAATTTCCATACAGGTCAGCAAGTTAATATTTTAAAGACTGCATTTCTGATGTAATCTTCAGGAACCCAACACAGGGCAGAACCACCTGAAAAACAGGATGGTCAGGTTATCTATTCTCTGCAGGATGTCTTAGGTTATCTCTATGCACCTTGGTCCTGCTATTGTAGCCTGGCTGTTGCTAAAATGGGAGAGGGGGAGGAGGATGTTTGCTCAGGTGTGATTTTCTTCCTGGAATTGGAGTTTAGCCCCTGATCTCACATAAAATGGAGTTTTTTTCAAAAACCGGATTGGTTGGGTTTCACAGTTACAGCACAATTTATTTCTATGTTCTCAGTTGCCTTGATTCTAAAATAAAGAGGACCCTGAACAGATGACGGAGCATCCTTGAAGTCATCCAAGTTGATGATGAGGTTCTAGGTTCCCCTTTTCTCTTTCTTTCTCTTCTTTCCTTCTTTTTCCCCACATCAGAGATAATCGTGAAAACTGTCAGAGGCAAAATGGAGTCACACGTGTCAGACTTTACGTAAAAACGTGTGCGCATGCGTAGAGCTCGACTCCATGAAGGAAGCATGCCTTTGAGGACTCATGCATATAGAAACTATTACAAACCCTTTCTGGAGGACGTTTTACAAGCAGATACCATAATAATAACCTTTCATAAGAACTTTATTTGGTTTCGAAGCCTGGGCCAAGGGACTGAGGTGCATGTCTTACTTACCAAAGCAGACCTGGCATCCATGTTCTCCCAGCATCCCTCAGTACCTACCTGGCACACCCTACCCCCAACTGTGAACTTTTCAGCCCACGGAGTGGACCACCCTTCCCCCAGAGGCTCTTTCCTATATAATAAAATTTGGTCTTCTCCCTCTCTCCCTCCACAATCCCCCCATCTCTCTCCATGCTTTTTTCTCTTTCTCTTTCTCTTTCTCTTTCTCTTTCTCTTTCTCTTTCTCTTTCTCTTTCTCTTTCTCTTTCTCTTTCTCCTCTTTCCTCGCTTCTTTCCCATGGTGACTTCTCTGGCCTCCTCCCTTGGGGCCAGAGAACTCACCCAAGAACAGCGTCCCAATAAACTGCCTTTAATATAATCTGATCTGTCGTGAAGAGGTTCATTTCACCAGTGGAGAAATGACATCACTTTCCAAACCAGAGCTTTCCCAGGGGTCATAGGATAGCTATCCAGATGTGCAAAAATACTTATCTAACACACTGTTAATGTTTTATGGATGAAAGAATGATGAACTGCAGCTATAGGACTTTGACACCAGCCTTCTCTTATTTCAAAACAGATCATTTGAACTCTACTCTCTTACATTTAAATTGTTTCCCCTTGTCTCAACCTCCTTAGGTTCATCATGATATACATATCTTACATGTAACATTTTTAATGTCTTTGAAGAATCTCTCATACACACACAATTTCTCTCTCTCACATTGTTATTTAGATTGACATAATTAAGTAAATCAGACATTCAGGCCTACATAAAAATTTCAGTATTGAAACCCTCATCTAGCTCAATATGTTTTTGATCTCTCTACTGCCTAAGGATGCCCGCCTCTTCTGCAAGGCAGTATGCCCTTATATGACATCTTATATCACATACATTGCTGTTTACTTCTGACTAGAGACAGTCTTAACATTTCTTCTCAGCTCAGATAAACTTTGAACAAACCCAGCAGTGATGCAGAGCAACAACGGGGTTTCAGAGTGCAGGGAACATTCTCTGGAGCAGGATAGAAGGATATCGATAGGAACGTGAAGAAGACATGTAAGGAAAGGAACCCTTAACTCAAGAGTCTGGTTAAAGTCTCCAACGGATGCCAATAGAGTACCTTGTCACAACTAACAAAGATTTCCTACATAAAACTGTTTCTTTTCACGTGGAGATACTTCAAATAAGGATATTAAAATAGCAGTGGGGAGTGTGAGAATGATAGGTGAAGTGGCTCTCCTGGAGAAGCATGATTCATTGGAGTTGAAATAACAATTTAGAAAGTGTGGTAAGTTGTAGGTAGTGTGGACAAGGAAACAGCGGGTTGGGAAATGACACCGAAGGCTCCTCAAAAGGTCATGGAGACGAACTGCAGGCTAGAAAGCCAGGATAAGATTAAGGGTATAGAGGAATGGAGAGAAACCCTTCGCCCTAAGGCTGATAATCAAGACCCTTAAGTTGAACCAGCATGTTCTAAATTGCCTGCAGAGATAATCCCTGTGTTTCCAGAGCTATTTCAATGAAGATGTTCAAAGCAAGTGTGACATGCTTACAACCAGAATGTTTGTGACCCTGAGTTCAGCTGTGTCACCTTCCCTATCTCATCTCTAAACAGTAACACCCTGTAAAACTGATCTACGGTCTCATTTCCATGAGGAAATTGAGATAAAATGGAATCAGTTCATAAATCTTTGCTTAATTTTTTTTTAAAGCTACATTTCTGCAGGAACTGAACACAGGGACAAAAAAAACATCTGACAAACAGGATGGCTAAATTATCTATTCTCTGCAAGATATCTTAGGTTATCGCTATGTACCTTGACCCTGCTAGTGTAGCCTGACTGGCTGTTGCTAAGCGGGGGAGTGGGTTGCCATAGAATGCTTGCTCAGGTGAACGCTGTGATTTTTCTTCCTGGTACTGGAGTTTAGCCCCTGGTCTCGCAGAAAATGGAGTTTCTTCAAAAAACGAAGTTGGTTGGGCTTTAGAGGTCTTCAGGTAGTAGTAACTTTATCTCTATTACAGTAGGGACGTTTGCTCAAAAGAGGCCCCATCTTGTCTGGACAGGACATGGAAGTGCCCAGTGGTAACATTTAAAAGGGTGTTACCAACCACCAAACATATGGTTTGTGCCAGCAGATGCCCACGTGTTGATATTCACTTGTCTCAGGTAGTGCCTGAGAAGCAAACAGCATGTGTGTGCACATGCTCTCCCATGTAAACAGTCTTTTCTTCTGATCTCAGGGTACCTGTGGGTGGCCCAGCATCTTGCAAGAAATTTCCTGGAAGTACCCTAATTGCTAGTACCTCCATGGCATATAATCTTACCAGAATCTAATAATCTTAGTATTTTAATTTTTTTAAAGTGTGCATTTTTGTCTGGATGAGTATTTGCCATTGTGCATCACAGTATCCATGGAGGCCAGAAGAGGGTTTGATCTCCTGGGACTGAATTGACAGGCAGCTGTGAGCCTCCCAATATGGATGCTGAGAACCAGTCCCTGGTTCTCTGGAAAAGGAGCAAGAACTCTTAACCCTTAAGCTTTCGCTCCACCCACTAGTTTTAATATTTGAATAATGAAGTGTCTGTAGGTTCGATTCAACTGCTATCTGCTTCTGTTTCCTCTTGTTTAACAAACCTTATGTGCTCAAGAGTCTGGTGATTTCATTTCACAACCAGACTGTAGTTTTCCTGTGTCTAGAAAGTTCTTTCTGTCCCATATTGACAGTGTCTTCCTCTACTCAGGATTTGCAGACACCCTTGCCAGTTGTTTGAAGATAGGTCTAGGTCTACTTCAAACTGACATTCATTGCTTTTAATGTTTCAAAGAAAAGAATTATAAGAAGACTATTAATTCCCAAATAGATTGTTCCCTTTAATCTATATCTAAGATTAGATATGTAATGTGACGTGGATTTCTTCACCAATTCACAGTTCTGGGGAACCTTTGAAGTTGATCTTAATCCTTACCCAAATGCAAAGCTTTTGCCTTCTATCCCTGAAGACCAAACCCTGGTCCACCCTCCACAAGTACTACTGGCACCATCAAACCCAACTGACCTGTCACATTGATGGGCCCACCTCTTCCTAGACTCAGATGGCTGCCCCTATAAGGTTCACTAACATGGGGAAAAGGTTGGGGCTTCAGTTTTAAGTTTTTGTGCTTTTTCTCATAATTTGTACAGCAGAATAGTTTCCTAATATCTAAGCCCCAATACTGTCAGAAAGAGTAATCTAAGATTGAAGAATTTAATTTTTAAAATTAAAACAGCTAAATGACAGAAAACTCTATGAAGAAAGTGGTAGAAGAAAAAACAGTCCCGTGAAGATAGTGTGTGCCCATTGTCGTGTGACAATGAAGCTATGTGAACATATATGAATATATATGCAGTGTTGAGGATAAACATGGTTCTTGATCCAAAGAAAGAAGTAAGAGCTCATTCCAAATCAAATATGAGTGCCTACAGCATAGAAACACAGATTCTGGTTGCCCTGAAGGATATCTTCCAGTATGGAGGTGATTACATAAGCTACTAGTCACAGGAGGGGGAAAAAAAGACAGTTGTAAATCAATACATTTGCAAATATTTCAGAGGCGACATCAGGCAACAAAGTAGAAAATATTTTAGATTTTATACGCTATCTAGAAACATTCCTAGTTTTGAGGTTGATCACTTCAAAGATAAAGCGGTCTTCTAAGGGACTACATCTCAAAAGTTTTACCTAATAGTCAGAAAGATGCTGAATCTGAAGCAAACACGGATGACAAAATGGTTGCTCAGGGGACAACATGTAAACTGTGCGACTTGAGTTAAGAAATGTCCCCTACAGGCCAGTATATCCAAACACTTTGTTCCCGGTTAGCAATGCTATTTAGGGAAGTTACAGAGTCTTTGGAGGTCGCATGCTTTCCAAAGTCATTGAAGGAAGTCATTGAAGGCAGACTTTGGGGGCTTTTTAGCTTTACCTGACTTCCCTGTCTCTCTCTCTGCTTCCTTTGTGTTAGCAGTTCTCAACCTGTGGGTCTCAAGCCTTTTAGGGCTCAAACAACCCTTTCACAGGGATTGCATATCCAATATCCTGCATATCAGATACTTATATGACATCATTTATAACAGTAGCAACATTACAGTTATGAAGTAGCAACAAAATCATTTTATGGTTGACGGTCACAACAACCTGAGGAACTGTATTAAAAGGCCACAGCCTTAGGAAGGTTGAGAACCACAACTCTATGTGGAGGGGAAAAAAATGGGATTAGCACACTTCTGGTTCCTGCTGCTGTCCATGGCCTTCCTGCCTTTGTGAGCTCCAGGATCCTTGGGGACCCACCTAACTAAACCCTCTCTCTTAAGTTGCTTTTGGTGATGATGTTTTATCAAAGCAACAGAAAAGTAACTAGTACAGAGAACAACATAATTTTGGCCCTGGTCTACCTCCCCACAGTCATCAACTTCCAGTGAGCCTGCAGAATATTCACCATAGGTATGGCTCTTTCCGGAAACTTCTACTCACTCTAAAGCCCAACCAACCCCATTTTGAAGAAACTCCATTTTGTGCGAAACCAGGAGCTATACTCCAATTCCAGGAAGAAAATCACACCTGAGCAAACATCACATCCTATGACACCCCCACCCCCTTAACAACAACCAGGCTACAATAGCAGGACCAAGGTGCATAGAAATAACCTAAGATATCCTGCAGAGAATAGATAACCTGACCATTTTGTCTGGTGGTTCTACCCTCGTGCTTGGTTCCTGCAGACTACTGTAGAAATGCAGTCTTAAAAATATTAACTTACTGACCCATATACAAATTCCCCAAGTTTGCTGTAACCACAATAAAAACCCTGAACCCCTAGACTCAGGGCTCTCACCCTGACCTGCTGTGACAGTGAGAGTCTAGAGACCTCGCTCTTGAGCTCATAATAAAGACCCTTATGTGGTTTACATCAGAATTGGTTCCTCAGTAGTCTTTGGGTACCTGCAACTTGGGCATAACATTCACAACGGATTATACAAAGAATTGGTTTTCGTGATCAAACAATTTCATAATAGAAAAATTATAGATTAACCTACTCGAGGATACTTTTATGTGATCAGTTGTCTCTGTTTCTAACAATGTGTGCAAGGCATGCATCTTTCTGTGCTGATACTATTGTAAATCTAATATTAGTTCTCAGGAGACACATGATATGGTAGGAAGACCATGGAAATTTGGAAACATGGATTTTGGGTGGAGTTGATAAAGATTTGTGTATGCATGTAGCTTCTTTTTTTTTTTATTCCTGTTTTAATAGAGGGAGTTAGGGAGTAACAAGAATGGGGACAGGGTGGTAAAGCCAGGGATGACTTGCCAGAGATTAACTCAAAAGAGATTCAAGGGTTGACCAGAATGCAAATTCCATATGAACTGTAGTTTTAAAACTGATTTCTGTTTTCTTCTCTCCAGATTGTCTATATCTGAACAAAGCTCATCCCACAGGCTGAGAAGTATATATTTACAGAATAAATGAACACTTTCACTGTGTGACTCTGATAAATATGGAGCTTCAAATCTACAAGCTGAATGGATGCTTTGGTAAATAAGGCTGGAACAACTGCACATTCAGCCTAACAGCACACATAATAAAGACAACACACAATGAAATGAAAATGAGTGCTTTTCGGGGTTACTTGCAGAAGCCAGAGACTCTAGCTTATTTTCCAACATACAATATACATGACAACACAACCAAGCTTACCAAGTACATGTTGAATCGGGGAGGTGATATTAGCAACAACTTTAACACAGACACCACATTTATATCAAACATGCTACTTTAACACAAGAAAAATACATATGGTCTTGGTGAATGAAAGATGGGGCAATTGCCTATGAAAAGAAATATTATCAAACACAAATGTGTCTTGGATAACGAGAGCACTGGCTGGACCTCACAGAAGGATAGAACACTAGAGAGAAGTACCAGAGACCTGGAGCCCAAGCCTATATTTTTACTATCTTTGTGACAGTTGTGTTTTATGAAGGAAAAAAGAAACATGCAGCGACAATCATGGAACAACTTTGTCAATTCTGTTTGAACACCAGTATAAATGAATGTTCATTACAAAAAAAAAAAAGTCAAACTATGCTTTTGCCATGATACAATATTTAGATACTTATATTGTTAAGTGTGTCTTTCTTCATAGAATCTACGGTATACAACATTTCCAGAGAGGATGTCATATTCTTTATCATGAATGAGCTTTTTGTGTTTGTGTTTGTTAGTGTGTGTGTGTGTAATATTTTTCTACCCAAATGTGAAAACTCCCTACAGACCTAGCTTTCCTCCCAATTTCTCCTCTTCCTTTAATTTAGCTCCATTTAACAAATGTCTGGCTAATCTTATGATTCACATACATGAATATAAAGTCAGTAAATTGGTTTAGTTCAAAATGATGATGTGTTTACAGTGGGCATAATGGAATTTAACCTAACTGCTACCTAAAAACCAACTAATATCCTCTGTGACAACCTATCAAGGAAGCCTTTTCTTCCATCCCAGTCAGCCTTTTCCTCTCCCCTTCAATACTGTTCCTCTGGAATGTCTTAAAGCTCTCTCTGTACACACACACACACACACACACACACACACACACATACATACACGCACACACAGAGACGGGGGAGGGGAAGAACAACAAATGTAAATTGAAGAGATCCTTGGTAGAACCATGTAATTGGTCAATATGTTATTTCTCCCAGTGTCTCTTATTTCTCCTGCACACGTTTCAGAATCTCCTTCCTCCTAACTCCCCTAGCATCTTCTACTCTCCTTACTGACTCTAACCTATTTTCCAACATACAATATACATGACAACACATGCAAGCTTACCAAGTACGTGTTGAATCAGGGAGGTGATATTAGCAACAGCAACTGCTGTGCTTTGGAGGCAATATTTACATTCTATATTTTAAAAAGGTTTTCCCAAAGCATTTAATTATTCAACCTTACTTCCCGGTTATTGATTCTACTCAATAACATTTTGTTTCTAAAGACAATATCTGAAGCTACTTTAAGATTTGGATTTGAAAAAAAAAAATTATAAACCAAAACAAAGCAGCTCTAGGAACATCACTAACCACAATGTGCAGGAGGAGAAGCTGGAAGCCAGTTGGCTAAGGCGCGCCTGCTGACAGCTGTAGGGTGGCCATTTCCAGACGTTTCTAGCATTGAAGCATCTTCCTGCCAAGTTCCTAGGATGTGATTCCTTTCCTGCCAGAACAGAAAGCCACTCAAAACATCCTCTCCTGCTGATTTCAGTCATGACAACTTTTCTCAAACCAGCTGTTATATCCTTCCTTGAAATTTCCAAATTCCTCTCTTAATGTTTAGCCATTTCAAATGAGACTTGCTTTTTTTTCCCACTACCAACTATTTTCCTAAGGGAAAAACTACCATAAAGTTTTTAATAAAATAACTGCGAAATGGAAAATATGTATTTATAAACATTTATCCCCTTTTGCCCAAACACACCTGATTTTCATTTTTTTGCTGAACAATTCTTTTTGGTTTCAAATCCATTGGAAAAATATAGTGTTGATGATTATATGAATGGGGTTAAGAGGTCAATGTCCAAGTTTGTTTTTCTATTGCTTTGATAAAACACTGACCGAAAGCAACTTCAGAGAGAAAAGGATTGGTTTGGCTGACACATCCACATTACAGTCTGTCTTTGAGGGGAGTCAGGACAGGAACCCAAGCAAAAATATAAGCAGAAACCATTTTGTCATCCATGTCTGCTTCAGATTCAGCATCTTTCTGACTATTAGGTAAAACTTTTGAGAAGTAGTCCCTTAGAAGACCGCTTTATCTTTGAAGTGATCAACCTCAAAACTAGGAATGTTTCTAGATAGCATATAGAATCTAAAATATTTTCTACTTTGTTGCCTGATGTCGCCTCTGAAATATTTGCAAATGTATTGATTTACAACTGTCTCTTTTTCCCCCTCCTGTGACTAGTAGCTTATGTAATCACCTCCATACTGGAAGATATCCTTCAGGGCAACCAGAATCTGTGTTTCTATGCTGTAGGCACTCATATTTGATTTGGAATGAGCTCTTACTTCTTTCTTTGGATCAAGAACCATGTTTATCCTCAACACTGCATATATATTCATATATGTTCACATAGCTTCATTGTCGTGTGCACACACTATCTTCACGTGTCTGTTTTTTCTTCTACCACTTTCTTCATAGAGTTTTCTGTCATTTAGCTGTTTTAATTTTAAAGACTGCTACTTGTTGGCTTGCTTCCAATCGCTTGCTCAGCCTACACTCTTATACAACCCAGGGCCATCTGTCTGGGGTAATACTACCCACAGGGACTGGGTCCTCTCACATCAATCATTCATCAAGAAAATGGATCAAAGACTTGCCCACAGGCCATTCTGATAGAGGGAACTCCTCAATTTAGTCTTTGTCTTACAAGATGTTGCTAGTTAGTGTCAAATTGACAAAAAACTAACTATGTCAACTAACAACAATGACTCTACACCCTGTGTGAAAAGACCTGTACTAAATACAAAATGAGAGGAATGAGTATTGGCAATGTGTGACCTCACATCTTTGGAGGTAAGCTTGAAAACCACCCATGGATTCCCGAAGTGAGTGCCAAAGCACATGTTCTCGCCTTACATACACAATGTGATAATAAGTTAAGCATGGTGCAGCGGTTTGAATAGCCGTGGCCCATGGGAAGTGGCACTATTAGGAGGTGTGGCCTTATTGGACTCTTCAAATAGCCTTGTTAGAGGAAGTGTGTCACTGTGGAGGTGGGTTTTTGAGGACTCATAGATATGCTCAAGTCTGGCCAGTTTGATCCAAACCCTCCTGCTGGCTGCCTACAGAAGACATTCTCCTCCTGACTGCCATTGGATAAAGATGTAGAACTCTTGGCTCTTCCATCACCATGTCTGCCTGGACCCTGCCATACGTCCATACTAATAATGGACTGAGCCTCTGAAACTTTAAGCCAGACCCAATGAAATATTTTCCTTTATAAAAGTTACCTTGGTCATGTTGACCCTTCACAGCAATAAAACCCTAAGACACACGGCAAAAAGATTAACAATAGCTCACCATAGATCCTAGCACCGTCTGCATACAATTGCTTTCTACAGTTCTTATTAAGTCAAGAATTTTCATGGTTTTTATTTGAAGGAAAAGTTATTAAGATTCTCTTCAGAATCTTTAATTTGCAATGTTATGGCCCTTTTACTTTGGGACTATTATAAGGTAAATTAGAATCCCTTGCACATAAGCACTGGGCTATCACAACGGTGAGTCTCATAAGTAGGATGCAAACAGGTACTATACACAACCTGAATAAAAAAAAATATAAAAGGATACTTATAGCCTAAGATCACAAGGCAGAGTGACATAATATTTCACCACGACAATCAAAATAACACTAAAGTTGTTGGGTTGTTTATTGCTATAGTTTTCCATTCAATAGATTCAGATCACTACTGGCCATGGGTAACTAAACCCCTCCAGTCAAAACTAGAGATAAGCCGGGTGGTGGTGACTCACGCCTTTAATCCCAGCACTTGGGAGGCAGAGGCAGGTGGATTTCTGAGTTCGAGGCCAGCCTGGTCTACAGAGTGAGTTCCAGGACAGCCAGGGCTATACAGAGAAACCCTGTCTCGAAAAAAAAAACAAAACAAAACAACAAAAAAAAAACAATAAAAAATAAACTAGAGATAAAGAGTTGGGGAGACTTCAAAGATGAAGCAAACAAGAGCACTGAAGTTCAGGTTCTAACCTCCACACAGATGTTGCATTGTGGGGCTAGAAGAGTGGTTCTGTGGTTAAGAATACTTGCTGCACTTGCAGAGGATCCAGGTTCAGATTCCAGTACCCTCACAGCTGTATAACTCCAGTTCCAGGGAAACAAAAGCCCTCTCCTGGCCTCCATAGACATCATATATGTATATGCCGCATAGACATATATGCAGTCAAATACTCATATATACAAAATGAAACTAGATAAATCTTTTTCTTTAAGTTGGAAAGGCATGGTGGCCTGCCTGTTATAAAGCATTTGGTAGAAAGAGACAGTGGATACCCATGTCGGACTGGCTAGCTAGACTAACACAATCAGTGACCTCCACATCCAGAAGACCCCCTGCCTCAATAAATAAAATAGAGAACAATTGAGAAAAGCACCCATCCTTAAGTTGGGCCTTATATAGAAAGGCACACACATGCACACAAATCTGTACACACATGTACCCACATGCATACACACACACACACACACAATGCTTGTGGATAAAGAGGAAATACTGCTTTTAGAGAAAGCCCTGGATGGCTCCAAGAAACCAGATTTTGTCTAGGTGTACCATCACCTCATTGTTTGACATTGATTAAATCACCTTCTCCTCCAGAAACCAGTTTCCTTATCTATGTAATGGAAATGGTCAACTTTATGC
Organism: Arvicanthis niloticus; assembly: GCF_011762505.2. Lineage (NCBI taxonomy): Eukaryota > Metazoa > Chordata > Mammalia > Rodentia > Muridae > Arvicanthis > Arvicanthis niloticus. The sequence continues at coordinate 8,497,794 of NC_133434.1, forward strand.
TTACGACCACGACCCTGTGTAATTAGTTATCCTCCTCTTGCTGCATCTCTCTACACACTTGAACTTATTCCATTTGTTTTGTGTTGTAATCAGTTGGTCGAATTTGTGATCCGCTAGTACTGTGGTACCTTAATCTTATGTCTTTGGATATGCAAAACTGTGTGACATAGCATCTATGACAAGCAACGAAGGAAGAAAAGATGGAAAATGATATTTATGATCATCTTTTACCTTATTGAAGAAAGGATCTATGGGGTTTGGATCATAAGCTTGCAGATACGCGCAAATTTTCCTAAGCAAGTCTAAATTTTCAGCAAATGAAAACTCAACGGGCATTTAATGGGAAAACATGACCAAGGTTACCATTTAATGGTTAATTTCTTCATAGCAGTAAATGAGACACTTTCCTAATGAATCATTATGTCTACAGAAGTGATCACATGTCTTAACACAGAAGCTTTATAAAGGCCAGGGTGAAGGTAACTTTATTTTTGAGACTTGGGAATTTATTTTAAAATTGCTCTAAATTTCATTTATTGTAGGCACAGAAAGCAGACAGATAACTCGATTGTCTACTAGCCCAAAGCTTCGGTCAAGCACAAGAGCAAGGTGGTTATTCTGCTGAAAAATGCAAAATGCTGTCCCAGTGGGAAGAGCATGAGGAGAGCCAGGTATGTGGAAGTTACAGAGTGTTGGCTGCTAGAAGAAACACTGTTCCATGTGTGTTCAAGCACTCAGATCTTCACAGATCTAGGCTGTTTCGTTCTTCATTTTATTAGTTTACCCTTTGAAACAACTCTGAATACTCAGTCTTAATTAATCCTAGGTACTTTATAAAAACTGAGTTTTTCTTTCTTACCTGGATGCCTGAAAGGGGGAGTGGTACACCATGTTTGTTTTTCTAAAAACTGCTTTAACAGGATTCAGAGGAATACTCCAAGTGCCCATAGAGCAGGTGTTCACTGAACCAAACAGTGATTTCTTCTAAAGACCACTAACTGTAACTCTGTTTCTTTGGGACTGCGTTCAGGGAGAGCACTTGGCGTCAATGCCTTTTTAATCAGTCATGAAGGCTAACACAGAGAGGCTTCAGCCTAGAAATGTTTGTAAAGAAAAGGAGCACTGAGTAGAACCTTCAAGTTAGAGAACTCGGCAAACTAGAACCATATACATCGGGATAAAAAGGATATCTCCAGTAAGATATTCTTTTCAAGTACCAAAGCTAGGGAAAATGTACAAATACACCTTACCTATGTTGTGAAATTGGTAATGATGATATTTCAACCTTGAGGTTTGGAAGAGGAAAGATATTTATGTTCTTGGGTCTTGATTCTCTTGCAGACAAGCAGGAAGGACCCAAGTCAGAGTAACCAGTAATTGTTGTTGTTGCTTTGGGTTGTTTTGGTTTTGTCTTTGTTTTTTGCTTTAAATCATTTTTAAATAAAATATCTATTTGAAGCTCATAGTCCCTTCATTTTTTAGACCCCTCTTGCTTCTCCAGGTTCACTCTTCACATTTATTAATTCCACTTACCTGTTTATTAGCAAATTGTTAATATACTAATAATTATTAATATGCTAATCCGCATTAATATGACTAAGAATGTATTCAGTGTCACCCTGGCATTTAGATGTTTGTATTTCAAAGAACTATGCAAGCCTCAGAATAATCCAGGACCATAATTATTTATTCTCTAAAAGTGGATGTTTCAGTATATAGTCCTGGTAGAATTAAAATGATCTGGCCATCTTGTTACCCAGGTAACCATCCCTGGTCTGCATTCATCTCATAGATTCCCTCAGATTTGTTACCCAGCATACACTAGCAATGATTCTAAGCATTGACAATTAAGCTTCTTCAATACAAACTTTACCAGAATCCAAAAGCTTTTGAGCATCCACATGCTGTGCATGGAAATTTCCACACCTGACTGATATCAAAACGTAGATACACTGAAAATATTACCCAAAATTGCTTTCGGCCTATCTATATAAAGTATATCTGAAATTTAAATGAACTGTTGCGTCTAAATTCAGTTCCCATCCCCAGTATATCTCATTATGAATACGCAAGTATTCCCAAATCTGAAGCAAATCTAAAATCCAAAACTCCCCTGTTCTTAATTTTTCGTCATTTGTTGGATTATGGATCTGTATACTTACCATTTACATGACCATTGACAATGCTCACTGTCCTTGTGCCCAAAGTGACTAAACTGTGAGAAATGATGGCTCTGGACAAAGCATGTCCGAGGTCCGAGGTGTGTCACACTTATATATCAGAGCCATACAACAGTTTCTGAATGCACTCACCTGTCATCACCAAATGAACCAGGGTTTTATAATTCAGAAAAGAGAAAATGAAAATCAGCATCCCAGTGTGAGAACACTCTGGGGTTTACATGCACTGTGCTAACACTGAGCTATTTATTTTACTATATTGTGCTGCTCATACGCTTCTGCCAGACTCCAGGTAACAGCTGCAGTTGGTGGTTACATACCAGAGAGAAGCAGACGGGGAAAGAATACGGAGTTGGCAGCAAACGTAACTGCAATGGACTGAATACTTACACTCTCCCCCAAATTCATACGTTGGCATTCCTACCTTGAAGGTGGTGGGAAGTTTTGTGAGAAGATGAGGCTCTCATGGATCCGCCCCCATGAGGATTACAGCAGCCTCAGACAGCTGGCTTGTCTCTCTCTAAATGAAGATCCAGTAAAGTCCTCAATGAACTGGGAAGTAGGTTCTCGCGACGTTAGCATCTGCAATCGCCTTCACTTGTACTGTCCAGCCCCTAGAACTGCAAAGTTAAAAGAAAGTGTATTTGTGCTTTTCATAAGCTAGCGTACTTATGGTGTCTTGTTAGAGGAGGCCAGACAGATGAATGGCCTTTAATGTTGATGGAGCAAAATGAAATTGAAATGGATCCCAACATGCATAGCAGAGAATTGGAGCGAGGTGACACTCAGGAACCAAGCATCCAGGAAGCATCCAGGAAGCATCCAGGAAGGAAGGAAGCCAACAAGGAAGGCCCTGCCCACATTACAGGATGGAAGGTCCCTAGGAGGGAATATGGGAGAAGCCCCCGTGTTACAACTGTTGCCTGAACTACACTGTTTAAAAGTTGAATGTCTCTTGCTGCAGGTCAGGTATAGCAATGGGTGCTGGGCATGGCCATGGAAAGGAGACCAAGGAATTTTCCTCTAAAAATATAATGCTGTTAGAAAAATTTTTTCTCACTTTGATTAAAAAAAAAAAAAAAAACATGACTATCTACTTGAATAAAAAATAATAAAACTATGGTGTAAAGAAAGAAAACACAAGAGAGACAGACACACAAAACCAAAATCCATAAAACACAAAATTGGAAACCATAATTACAAGCCAAAACTAGTAAGACAAAAATGCTCAAACAATGCGATATGAGAGGAAACGTCTATAAAAATACCATTGAGTTCATCTTGTGTTGGTCATTTACTGCTGTGTGTGTAGTTAATATACCCAGTGAGGCTCCATTGGAAAAGACTTAATTGTTCCTTTGCAAGCAGATGTCAACTGGAGATAGCTTCTTGGCTCGGGATGGGAGCTATTTACAATTCCAAACCGATTTTCGTATCTCAAAGAAAGCCTTCTCCAATGATGAGTTATTTTTGTCCTCTCTATCAGCTCTCTAAATAGCACTGAACATGTCGCTCTCTGATTTTCTCATTAGTCACCTTTGAGACAGTTCATACACAACTCAAATACAACTCTGTTCCATTTGCTCTCAAATTCCTGTGTCCTTGACCGTTTGCCGTATCGTTAATAAAGTGTCCTACCCATGGTTCATGAGGAGTTCCTCACTTAACCAGTCAGACACCATTGATTTCCACTTTTAGTGAAACTAAGAGAGTGAACTTTTAGTAGGAAAAGTGTAGGCTCTCGGATGAAGATTAATTGCCTTAAGAATACAAGGATGATGAATACCAATTAAGACTCAGAAACTGAAAGTTCTTGAGCTTGACTTATAAATAAACTTTTAGTGAGAACTTTCTTTTCTCCCAGGACTATCTGAAGTTCATCCATGGGGACTGGTGTCTCAGAGGAGACTAGAAAGGTGGCCCACTGACAAGTCATTATTTTCAGAGAAGAAAAGTTGGACTGGCATGAACTTGTCCATTAATGCAAGTCTTCTAAACACTGAGGAATTTTCTGATTTCTTAAAGTATTTATGGAGAGAATTCAGTGATGCTGAAAGACACTTGCCTTCAGATCTGAAAAGGGATTCATTTGTTTTTTACAGGAAGTAAAAGAAACATTTTTTTTTTGGTTTGGATTATACTGTCTTTCTGACAAGATTCCGTTTCTCTCAGAAGAACCGAGAGCAGAGGCACACTTCTGGACCAGAACTGCTTTCTTAGGCATCCTCAGTAGTGTAAGTATCTCTTGGCTACAGAAAGGAAAAAGTTATTTCTTGGGATAAGGTTTTGTTTTTCTCTAAAATGAATAAATACAGTTAACCTTGATGCATGGATATCATCAGGCAGATTTTAGCAAATGAATTTCAATCTCATAATGAAAAATCACGACAAAGCCCTCAACCTCTTTCAGGGAAAATGACATTTTTCTCTTGCACCAGAATGCTGAGTCCCAACTAGGTGTTTACTCGAGTTCTACCACAGTACCATCCTCAAGGAGTGACTCTTGGTAGTTCCCCTTGTGAAATGTATACTACATAAGATCTGTGCTTTAAGGCTCTAGCGTGCTGGGAATCTTCAAGTTAACTCCATGACCAAAAACCTTAAAAACTTGAATTTGCCTATGTCAACAATTAAAAACTTAAAGTAAGCAAGATTTAGGGCACTATTAAACTTTGGCTCAAATCCAGAAAATAAAATACATATATTAACACATTTTTTTCTTCTTCTAAGACAATGAAAAATTTAAAAGGGGAAAATCCTTTATTACAGCAACAGAACTTAGAAAAAGTAACACAGTCTCAAGACAGTCAGCATTGAATGAGTTAAGAAAGACAAGTGTACTAAGGCAACCTGGGAATGCTGGAAGCAGAGAAAGAAAGAGAGAGAGAGAGAGAAGGAAGGAGAGAGAGAAAGAAAGAAAGAAAGAAAGAAAGAGAGAGAGAGAGAAGGAAGGAAGGAAGGAGAGAGAGAGAAAGAAAGAAAGAAAGAAAGAAAGAAAGAAAGAAAGAAAGAAAGAAAGAAAGAAAGAGAAAGAAAGAGAGAGAAGGAAGGAAGGAGAGAAAGAAAGAAAGAGAAAGGAAGGAAAGAAGGAAAGAAAGAAAGAAAGAAAGAAAGAAAGAAAGAAAGAAAGAAAGAAAGAAAGAAAGGAGAAAGAAAGGAAGGAAGAGAAAGAAAGAGAGAGAGAAAGAAAGAAAGAAAGAAAGAAAGAAAGAAAGAAAGGAAGGAAGAAAGAAAGGAACGAAGGAAGGAAGGAAGGAAGGAAGGAAGGAAGGAAGGAAGAGCGAGCATTTCCTGTTTAGGAAAAGATAGACCATGAAGATTTACATGCAGTAAAGCCCTAATAAGGAGAATCCAGGCACACCAACAGACTTGGAGACAGTCTGTAGTACATTGTCTTTGTTATGACATAACCCAGGTGTCTAAAATACAAGTACATATCACATATAAATGCATGAATACATCAGTCTACATAAACTTCTAAATAACTGGGGGAATACTGCCAACAGCTATGAACTTATACATCATGTATCAGATGTCATTCAAGGGTTTATTTCACACTCTCTTCTATATGCAGGTCCTGCAGATACTATTGAAATCCTCAGCTTAGCATCTATGGATAAATCCAAAAAAGATAATTCAGTCCTTTAAGTATTCAGATACAGACACGGCCAGACATAGTCATGTCTAACAAGACATCCTTGTTAGAAGGCTATAGATACAGTCTCTTAGCTGGCCTGAATCTAGAAAGTTGGAGTAGAGTTTCTGCGGAGGGGACTCCTAGGCTGAGATCGAGAAGTCAAGTAGGACTTAGTCTACAATGCAGATAGTGGGGAAGAGCATTAGGACAAGGAGAGCCCATTATGTAATAATTGGTCATGCAATAATTGAAAAGCAAAGGAAAGGGTGGATCTCTCAGGGAATTAGAGCAGGGTGAGCACACTGTGTGTGCAAAGGGTCACACAGAGGATGGTTTAGTCGGACTGGGGGCCTGTATGGTCTTTGTTGCAAGTCTGCTCAAGTCTGCCATTTAGCACCAAAGCAGGCAGTCAAAACCAAAGCAAGTGAGTCTGGCTGTGCTACAGTAGAACTGTGTTTAACAAAACAGGGTAGTGATTTGCCACTTTGAATCCGAGTGAGCCTGTGTGGAACACAGAATTGGGGAAAGAAGAAAGAAACGTGGCAGGTGAGGCTGGAAAAGTAGACAAGGCGAGGTCATCAATGGCCTTGAATGCTGTACTAAGAAGGATGTGAGCAATCGACCTTCCTACAGTTTGAGCTGTGGGTAGGAAAGGATGTCGGAGATGAAAAGAAAGGGAGCCCAGTGAGGGGCTGTACTTTTACAATGCTGAAAGTTTAAAGACACAGACTTAAACTCCAATATGAGATCCAACCCAGGGTGGAGGAAGGAGCTAACTCATCGATCTCCTGCTCTCTGGGAAGGTGGAGGAGTGTCATCTGACTCCACACGTCACACATTCCTAATAGGGAATTAAAACGTCGACAGAATATAGGACTCAATTTTGGTAAGCATATAGATTCTAGTGTTTTAACTGTGAAGCATTAGTTTCCTAAAGTTGTGTTGTTGTTGTTGTTGTTGTTGTTGTTGTTGTTGTTGTTGTTGTTGCTATTGCTGCTGCTGCTGCTGCTGCTGCTGCTGCTGCTGTTGCTGTTGCTGTTGTTTGGTCTGAGGGGTTGTTGTCACTTGTGTGTATGAGATATCCAGCTTCCTTCAGAAATATCACAAAAGTTCACAGGGTGCTCCAAACCTTGCCTGTACCACTGTCTGGGAAGCTGCCACCTATTTCCTGATGCCTCTATTAGCTCAGCATCCCTTCCCTGGGCCACTCCTGTTAGGAACACTCCTCTCAACAGGCTCTGTTCTTCCATTAGCATCTTTTTATTGCCACTCCAGGATCCTCATTATTCCTGTACCAATCCAGATCCCTTAGAGAAGGAGGGAAAAAAATGGCTCTTTCTTGTCTGCACCCTGTGTGGTTACCTGGATACCATGTTGTTACTATGAACAGGATCTCAAATGGACTCATGCAGATACCACCTAGACTTACTCCATAAAGTTTAGTTCCACTTGCACGTGTGTTAGGGATAAAAGCTGACATTACACTGCCTACCCATGAATCTTTCCATGAGAGCAAGACTCAAGACCCTCTCCTACAAAAACAATATGACTCCATCTTCAGGAAAAGCCTGACTCCCAGCTCCAATTCATATGAGATTCCTTACTCTGCTTGTAGTTCACAACGTTGGATCCTTGCCCCATCCCTGAACTCAATTTATGCTTCTTTTACTCTGACTCTATTCTCTGTCCATGTGTCTCTGGGTAAAGGATGTTTGCTGAGTCTCTCCAAAGAAACCTGTGTGTGACTCTACCAAGTGACTTTTCATTCACTGGTTCATATTACAGTTATCATTCAGAGGGTTTATATATCCTGATTAAGTGGCGAGCTCCTTAGTGGCCTATGGAATTTGAAACATAACAAGCTTTCATCAAGTGCTGGTGGAATCCATCCATCTGATTCTCCAATTCTGGAGTGATTAGCACTAGGACATTTTATATTAATCTGGAGAGGCTTCCACTCTCCTCTACATAGAAAAGAAAGGCAATTCCATGGCTTCCCTATATTTAAAAGTCCAGGCAGATGGCCAGTTACATCAGCCATTAATGCAAAGTCAAAATTTCCTCCCTTTCTCCTTACCATTTCTTGGAAAGTACTCAGCTTATGATATTACAGAAATAACCTTGTCTTGGTCTGGAGAAGAGAAGAGATGAAACAGAGGAACTTTTCTTCCCTAACCTCTCATTGTTCACTCACATTAGAGAGACATTAAGCCACCTATCAGTGAGACAGAGGCGTTCTCCTTCAAGCTGCTTTTGGTGTACTTTAAAACTGTACAGTTCATTTCCCAGTACTCTGTCTTACACATTTCAAAGGAAAATGACAAAGAAGAATGCTCTCATTAACACAGGCCATCATTTTACGGTTTTCTAATAAACTTTACCAGAATCAAAAGAAAATCCTGTCTATGAAAATTGCAATGGGAATGGTTTATTTACCAATGATAGGTAATGAATCATATAAGAAGGTTTTGATAGACATGTGTTTTTCCAGGATCTTCCATTTGGTATCAATAGCAGCTGCTTGTATTATTTAAGTTAATGTCTATAGTTCCAATATGCGCGCGTTATGTGTTTCCATATATCAAGTAACTGACCCTAGAAATTTTAATTTAAAGATATTTTTCTACTTCCTCCAGAGTCTTGTTTACTCAGTTTGTATCATTTTATTAAATCCCAGTAAAAGAAAGAACCTTAATTAGAGTGTGGACCCATTAACAAATATTTGATTCAAAGCTAAGCTTATAGGACAAAATCACAAATACTCAGGAGAGAGACAAGAGGATGTACAAGTCCAGTCTGGGCAAAATAGTGAAGTCCAAACTAACCAAGGCTGACTGTGTCTCAACCCTTTTCCCTTTCTCTCAACAACAACAAAGAAAGAAAATTATAAAACAAATAAAATTTAAGGCATCCACTCTAACTTTCATCCCACCCACTTATATAATAGCAATGATTTTTTTGTTTGTTTTTTTGTTTGTTTGTTTGTTTTTGTTTTTCGAGACAGGGTTTCTCTGTGTAGTCCTGGCTGTCCTGGAACTCACTCTGTAGACCAGGCTGGCCCTGAACTCAGAAATCCACCTGCCTCTGCCTCCCAAGTGCTAGGACTAAACGCCTGCACTACCACTGCCCGGCTAGTTACTTTTATAAATACATGTAACATGAGTTTTCTTCACTACATCTGTACTATTATGTAGAGCCTGTGCTAGAGACATAGCAGAGGGATACAATATTTGTCTAGCATATACCTGCTCCCAGGTTCAAACCTCACCACCAGAAAAATACTTTTCTTTCAGAATATACTATAGGTATAAGGGTTAAGTTCTCAGGACCTCTCAGTTGTGTTTATACATGTGCTTCATATATACATTATGCCCTATTTACTTTATTATATGGCTTGTCGAGAGAAAAGAGATTGTATTTAAAATTATTATTTTCATAAGTATATAAGAGTAAAAACTTTTATCATTTTCAAGTTGACGTAATACTTTCAAACTGTACTAAGAGCTGGTTTGAGGCCAGCGTGGTGGCTTAGGAAGGAGAGGTGCTTCAACAAGCCTGACGGCCTGAGTCCAATCTACAGCATCCACACAGTGGAAAGAGAAAATCAACTCCCTCAGGTTGTCCTTTAACTTCTGCACGTGTGCCATGGCATGTATGTACATGTACCCACACATAAATAAATGGAATTTTAAGAATTTAAAGTCGGTTTAGGTGCCTAAAGTCAGATCATCAATCAATAAGGAAGTAATACCTACTGGGTACGTACATGAGGAGGAGAAGGGACCTGAAATACAGCCATGTCCTGAAGGACCATAGATACAAATCTATTACTGTTGTTGTTCCACTTCTCCTTGACTACGCTCTAAAATTATAAAAATCAGGCCGGAGCTGTGGCTGCATGGTAGAGGGTTTGTCTAGCGTGCGTAAAGCCCTGAGATACATTATCAGCACCACTGACTGAATAAATGAATTAGTGAATGAATGAATGAATGAATGAATGAATACCGGTGAATAGCCAACTATTTTTAAAATCCAATTTTCTGTTATTTATAAGAGATACATCTAGAATGTAAGCAAACAACCATTATCTCTTGACTAGAATTATCATCGTAGTCGACATCGTTGTTGTCATCAGATTCTAAGAACTACATCCTTGCTGTCTTCCTAAGAGATTGAAGGACATGAGAAATGGCACTGCAATCACTGAGTTCATCCTCCTAGGCTTCCCTGGCATCCAAGGCTCAGAAGCCCTTCTCTTCATAGTGATCTTTCTCATCTATATATTAACCCTTTCGGGCAATGGGCTCATTATTCTCATTGTCTGGATTGAGCCCAGGCTTCAAACTCCAATGTACTTTTTCCTTTGTAACTTAGCCTTCCTAGAGATCTGGTATACCACCACCGTCATCCCAAAATTGCTAGAAACCTTTGTGGTGTCGAAAACAGTCATCTGCACTGCCTGCTGCCTGCTGCAGGCCTTCTTCCATTTCTTCCTGGGGACCACTGAGTTCTTGATTCTGGGCAGCATGTCTTTTGACCGCTACCTGGCCATCTGTAAGCCCCTCCGTTACCCCACCATTATGACCAGCAATCTCTGCCTACAGCTGGCCCTCAGCTCCTGGCTAACAGGCTTCACTATTGTCTTTTGTCAGACAATGCTGCTTGTACAGCTGCCGTTCTGCGGCGACAATGTCATCAACCATTTCTACTGTGATGTGGGTCCCATCTTGAAAGCTGCCTGTGCGGACACCAGCATATTGGAACTACTGGGTCTCCTGGCAACCATCCTTGTGATCCCAGGCTCACTCCTCTTCACTATCATTTCTTACGTCTCCATCTTATCCACCATCCTACAGATCCCTTCTGCCACTGGCCGCCAAAAGGCCTTTTCTACTTGTGCCTCGCACCTGACAGTAGTCTCTCTGCTCTATGGAGCTGTCTTGTTTATGTACCTGAGACCCACAGCACACTCCTCCTTTAAGATTAATAAGGTGGTGTCCGTGCTAAATACTATCCTTACGCCCCTTCTTAATCCCTTCATTTATACCATTAGAAACAAAGAGGTGAAGGGGGCCCTAAGAAAGGCCATTACTTGTGCAAACACGCATCATGCAAAGTGAAACCTTCAGTACACGGAAAGGAGCCCGGTGCAGACATGAACACAAGAGCTGATAGTGAGGCAAACTTGGAGAAGAGTTTGACAAAGGTCTCCCCCTAAATATCAGAAATCTCAGTACAGCGTTATCCAAAGACAGAGCTATGAAGGTAAACTATAACAGGTAGGGTTCCCGTTAAATGAGGCAGAACTCAGGACTCGCTTAATTACAAGCTAAAGGGAAAAGAGCAATGACAAATGTCAGTGAGTTTTCAAGTGTGTGAAGAATCCTGTTTCCCTCTTTATTGACAACTGTTAGATTTCTGCGGCAGCAGAAAGAGACAGGAAGTCTGGATGTCAATAAACAGGGCTATGTTTATTAGCACATATAGTGAGGGGCAGCCTTTCTCCCCAGAGAATCTTGGGGTCTGCCAAGGAAAAAAGCTGGCTTTGACCTTTAATAGGAGCAGAGTAAGGAGCTAGGAATGAGGAAGTAGTTGCAACCATAGGGAGCTGCATGTCTCTCCATCCTGAAAGAATTGGCCCAAGGGAGATAAGCTATCGTGGGGGAGTGTCTTTACAGACATTCCTTTCTGCGATGACCTGTGAGGCTTAGTGAAGCCATCTGTAATCTCACAGGAATCCTGTTTTACCACTGAGACATTCTATCCATAACTGTATCTTGCTGCCCCTTGCACAAGGCATCCCAGAACTAATTTTCTCAGCCCTATTGCTTTGTAAGAGGAATACACTAGAATCTCCTTATCAGTGCTGATGGTCTTTCAAAAATGTCTAAAACAAATCCACTTTCTGTTTAGTCGGATGTTAATAAGGTCCCCCTCTACCTTGATTGACAGGATACACAATTTTAGGCAAGATAAAAGGGATTCATTCTTAATTAGTACAAAAACTCGAGGGCATCTTGTAAAAAGTTCCTAATTTCTATTTTGTGGATTATTTCCGTTTCTAGAATTTAGTCCCAATAAAACAGGCACAAACAAAAGATGTTTCGGAGCTAATATCACTGAGATCCTTACTGCTCTCATCAGTACTGCTGATGGAAAAAAGAGAACAAAGGACCAAACATGACTGAGGAAAAGTCTGGTTCTATTTCATCATGCCAAGGGATGCCCAAATACCTGAACAAAATCTGTGTGTACCTTACACATCCTTGTCATATGTGTGAGTGTGGAAGTTATTAGTACTTGAATCTGTGAGTCTCAGTCAATCTGTTGTGAGTTGAATAGAAGAGAAAGGCAGGAGAGAGCAAAATACTTTCTTTTGAGGCAAGGCATCATTTCATCCTAATATACGAAGAACCTGACTCTCATACCTGCTGATGCCGGAGTTCACAGCAACACCCCACATTCACCTATCTGTTCTGGGGCTGAATGTTACCACCATTTTTTTTCAATTCTCCATTCTCCAGTCCATACAGACCCTGTACCATCTCAGTGTCCATAATTGGAGGAGCAAATTCTCATACTAAATCTTCATTAGTTAGTACCCTTCTTGGGGTATTTAGTTACTTATTGCCTTATTGACAATAGAATTTTAAAATTGACTAAGAAACCTCAACGACAATTTTATTTGACTTAAAAAAAAAATCCCAGAGCAGGCAAACTGTAAATTTCTGCACCTGCCTAGAGAAGAAAGATAGACACGAGGAAGAAAGGAAATCTGTCATTTGTAGGCAGCCACATAGTGGGGGGGGGGGATACTTCAGAAAATGATGGAAAGGCTCAAAGTAACAGAAAGAGCATACTTTGGCTCTGGCCACTAGAAGAAGAAGAAGAAGAAGAAGAAGAAGAAGAAGAAGAAGAAGAAGAAGAAGAAGAAGAAGAAGAGGAGGAGGAGGAGGAGGAGGAGGAGGAGGAGGAGGAGGAGGAGGAGGAGGAGGAGGAGGAGGAGGAGGAGGAGGAGGAGGAGGAGGAGGAGGAGGAGGAGGAGGAGGAGGAGGAGGAAGAGGAGGAGGAAGAAGAAGGGGAAGGGAAAAGGGAAGAAGGGGAAGGGGAAGAAGGGGAAGGAGAAGGGGGAGGAGGGGGAGGAGGGGGAGGAGGAGGAGGAGGAGGAGGAGGAGGAGGAGGAGGAGGAGGAGGAGGAGGAGGAGGAGGAGGAAAACAGACAAATTATACCCGAGTTAGGACTCAGAAGGGCAGACCTGCCCTGCCTAGCCCTCTGCCTGAACTGAACAGAAACAGGTTTCTGAAAAAGTACATTTCTCATTAACTCCCTTGTCTTTTACCATGGTATTAAGTGAACCTGCATTCTGGAGGGGTGATTGTCTAGTCAGGTGATTGGACATAAATGGATTAACTCTCATGATTGCCTGCTCTCCACCCAGGCTAGAGGTAGATCCCACTTCTTCGACCAAAAGAAAACAGTTTTCCTCTTGGGGCCTCAATAGAGCCCTGATCAAGAGTACTGCAATATCCTCTGCAGAACCATAACTAGCTCTCGAGCAAAAGCGATTGACATCTCCAGGTCAAAGGATGCTAAGCGGTCTCTAGCAGCTTGTTCCACAGACTGAAATGGTTTTCAAGAAGTGGCTGGAAGGAGAAGGCTTGCACATGTCACTGTGTGACATTCAGGGCAAAACTGACTATAGAAATGTCAGTGACAAAGACAATATAGATAGATAGATAGATAGATAGATAGATAGATAGATAGATAGATAGAGATATATAGATATAGATATAGATATAGATATAGATATAGATATAGATATAGATATAGATATAGATATAGATATAGATATAGATGTATCTCGGATCAGGGAAGACAGTGGCAAAGAAGCACCAAAATAGCACACAAAGGCCAAGAGAGAACATCGCCATTTTCTTACTTTCTACATTCCGTCTACATTTTAGTTCTAAGACCAACAGTTTGCCTTTTTTTTTTTTCAGGATGGACAGAGTTGACAGGCAGATGTTCTGGCAGTCCTCCAACAGCTGTGCGTGAAGGAGCCAGCATTCAAACCCAAACCTTTTTATTTTTTTTTTTTTTTTTTTTTTTTTTTTTTTTTTTTTTTTTTTTTTTTTTTTTTTAATTCTTCCATGCTTAAAAGGGGAAAAAAAAAAAAAAAAAACCTGTGTGGGAAGGAGGGGGTTCTCTTGTGGAGGTGTAGATCCCCAAACCAACATGAAAGATGAAAACAAAACCCTGTAGGAGGCAAGCAATGAAGCCCAAGCCTAGGGGGTTGATTGATTTGCCGCAAAGGGGATTGGCCAGAGAGGGCAGCAGCCCAGGGAATGCTTCTCCAGCCTGGGTCTCACTAGAGGAGCCCCAGGCTTCAACCAACACACCGAGTGGACCAAACCTCCTACAGCCTAGACAGGCTCCAGCACCGCCTGGAGGTGGGGCGAGCGGTCGCTTCCGGTTCCGGGCGCAGAGGCCCCACGTGTTCCGACCCGCTGGGCCCCGCGCCACTCGGATCCCGCTCCGCTCTTTCGGCCGGGAGTGGGTGGGGGAGCACCGGGCAGGGGAGGAGCCGCTGGAGCCGCGGGAGACGTGAGTGTCGGGGACCTGGCCGGCGAGCGGGCACCGCAGCGGGCGGGGAGTCAGGGCCGGGAAGGGCGGGAGCGTAGGGAGGGGCAGCAGACCCCGCCCCCGCGGCGCCGGGGGACAGCGCCTGCCGGGGAAGGGGTGGCGGCGGGGTCCCCGCGGCCTGGGCGTTGTAGCCATGTCACCTCCTCGCGGCCGGAGCCGGGACGTCCGGAGGCAAGGGTGGCGCTTCAGGCTTCTCTGCCCAGCCACCTCCTTCCGCCCCCTCCTGGGGCCTGAGGACTTGCACTGTGCCCCTGGGATTGCGTCCATGCCCACCGCTCCGGTACCCTAGAAGCCACTGGGGACTAGTCTAGGCCCCTTGACACCCACCTTCCCTCCTCATCAGACTTTTCTCTCTGCATCTCCCATTGCTCCAGATCCCTCCCTGCAGGTTTTGCCTTCCCTCCTTCCTAGCGAACCCCGCCCCCTTCACGTGCGATCTTATCACCTGCGATCCTCGCCAGTCCTTAGAGACTGTGTGGCTAGCTGACCAGCCCTGTGGCTCTCACCTGGCTTAGTGACAGGCTCAGAACTTCCCTGTGGAGCTAGAGGCTACTGTCTGCACTTGCAGCTTCTCTCTTCCCATCCCCGACCGTCAGTTCGGGGACCTCTTCGCCTCATCTCACCATCTGCGGGACTTTTCATTAGCGGACTGAAAGTTTGCTAGTTTGTGTCCCATGGTCATCCTGGTCCTCTCACACACTGCCTTCCCCCTGAGCCGTGGCTGTCTTGTAACTTACACATGGATAACGCTGTCTGTTCACTGTGCTAAACTCCCCAAAGGGAAGTAGGTAAACCCAGCTGATCCTGAACTGTCTTGGTCGTGGCCAGAAGTGCCACATCCAGGGTTTTGCTGACAGGCTATCCTGTCCACAGTCTGCAGATGAAAGCCAGGGAAGCTTGTGACATGGAAGTCACAAGGTATCTCTCTTTGCACCTTTTCTTTGAAGCAGCCCCATGGACCTTAATCCAGAAAACAATTTCAATGAGGTGTCAGGATGGCAATGGGAGGCTTGTTGGGAGAAGCAAGTGACAGTGGAATACTTTGGTGTCATCCGTCTTGAGTAACTTTTTGCCATTGCTGCCTAACAGAAAAGGGTGGACACGGTTGGAGGAAGGTGGTACATTTTTTTCTTCTAAGACCAGCTGCTCACGGTTCCCCCTGTCTCCTATATACACAGCCTTCGCATTCTGTCTGTATAATTGCAGGAGACCGTCATCCCAAGGCCACTGCAAGATCTGCATCACTATTGAGGGACTCCTGTCATTGCAGAATATACAGGTGAGGTGACTATGCCACTTGACACAGGCATAAAACAGCTCTAGACCCTGCTTCATTGCCCTCTTTTCCCCTGAATGTAGACGTCACCAGATACGTTTTGTACTTTTCTGCATGAAACCTCACGTTCACTTCCTTTGCCCAGGTAGTGGGTATTGAGTTTAACACACCTGAGTCTGCATGTAATGCCAAAGGTGCTCTGTGTTCTGTATTGATCACTTGGAGGACCACTATTTTTGGCCAGACCTCCCTCATGACACCTTTGGTTTGAGGCCAAAGACTTGCACATACTAGTGGTGTTGAATAGTCGTTGATGGGTGATCTTACCATTCAAGTTTGAGTTATTTGTGAAATTAAATGCCTTTAAGACAGAAAGCCAAATGTCGTATCATCTTTTATGGCAAGTTAAGATGAAATACTGATAAGGATTGTTTTTTGGTTTGCTTTGCTTTGCTTTGGTTTTCTCCTCCTAGCTTGGGTTTAGTTTAGTTTGGTTCAGTTGGTTGCTTGCTTGTTTTAGGACAGTGTCTCTCTGTATAGCGTTGGCTGTCCTAGAACTCAACTGTACAGACTAGGCTGGCCTAGAACTCACAGGGGCCTGCCTGTCTCTACCTCTGAGTCCTGAGAGTAAAGGCCTGCCCCCCTTGATTTTCTTGATTCCCTTGATAAAGAGCTTCCACTCTGTTCACAGGGCACATCGTATTCTAGGTTTCGATGTGAATTCCTGATATTGCTAAAGTCCCTGCTGTTTCCTGATTAACTTCTTCACAGCTTCTTCCCCTTTCTGCTGAGTACATGGAATATTATGAGATATAAAATTGAGGTTCAGTGTATGTTATGAACTGAATCAAGTCTGTCCACTTCTCCCCTCTAAGTTTCTCTCCATTGATACTACAGCAGTCTGTCTCCATTGAACAATAAAGCAGGGTAGACTTCATTGATAAACCACCTGATTCCAGCTGTCTCCGCAAAGGACTTATTACCAAAGAGCCCTGGCACCCACTAATTTCAGTGCTTCTGTATTTAAGTTGGGGAGTGTATTTATTCAGCTTGTTTTCTATAAACTACCTAGAAGAGTGGCAGGGCTAGGAACATATCCTTGCTTAGGGGACCCAGCTTCCCAAGGAAAACAGACACTAAACTGCCCATGAGGAATGACTGCTGGGATTTCTTCCGTGCTGTCAGATTCTGCTAGGTCAAAGCACAGAGATCCCAACCTTTGTCCTCATATACATGCAAGAGAGCCTCAGACCAAGCCAAAAGGAAATCACCCAGCATAGAGCAGTAGGTAGCCAGGATGTATTGATTGTGTACACATAGAAAGTAACTCGTCCTGAGATACCCACATCCACCCCTGGGTCCAGCTGTAGTCTTGTTATTTATCCTTTTCCTATTAAGTGATTGTTTCTCTGTTGTGAGATGATTGTTGACTGTATTTGATATGGGAATTTAAAAATATCTGCATAACTTTGGCTGCCAAATAATAAATGCTGTTTTCTTCCTGGTGGGTGTCAAGTGTGATGTCCCTTACTTTTTCAGCTTTAGATTAATTTGTGGCATTTTGTCTTAAATTTGTATTTAAAGATTGACCCACATTACTTAAGTCAGTAACTAATTCTGGGTGCTACCCATTAAATGTAGGAAGATTCACTTCATGCTGGAGGTTAATGAACATGGTCTTAATGGCCAGATAGGCAGTTTTTGTCTCTTAAAATATATATGTAAGTACAACTTATCTCAGTTCTTAATAAACCTCTTTCATCATCCCACACGGATCCATTGTGAGTCAAACAGTAAACAAAGTGCTTGTCTTTGTTCCTCTTGAAGCCCCTCCTTATCTGTATGTCAGAGAAAACATTTTATTAGAGACTGAATTGCTATGATTTCTATATTTTCAATTTACCATATTGTCAATGACATTTCTTATCCACTTTAAACCTAGATGCTGACTATAAAGGCAGTCAGATTTTAGAGGAGAAGATAGTTAAGCCTGTGCCCACACTGACCATCTTGTACTGGCCAGTACTTATTTGACCTTTCCTCTTCTTCCTATCTGCTCCTGTTCCATTGCTCATTCTGTTTCTTAAAATCTGTTGTAATAAGCTTTGAGCCAATATTCTCTTCTCAAATATGACTTTTATGAGGGAGAAAGTGGCAAAGTAAAACATTTCTCAAGGTGGGGCTATAGCTCAGTGGTAGAACACTTGGCTGAAATGCAGAGTTCTGGACTCCATCCCAGCATTTCCAAATAAAACCAGTTTTTCAGCATGGTTCAAGGCACACTGATCACGGCATGCTTGAAGACCAAAAACCAGGGAATGCATTGCTTTCACTTTCTTTGCCTTCCGCGTTGAACTTTCACAGGACTTGACATCCTCACTGGATATGAATCACATGCGTCCTGCCAACTGCAAAAAGGGAAGGGTCTTTGCTTTTGGTAAGTAGAAGCCTTGCTAGTTCCATCTACAGTTAAAGACTCTGTCACCAAGGTCCTGCCCATCTGTGTTCCAACAACTTACTTCATTCAGGTTTAGTGCCTCCAGAGCAAGGACTGTTTGCTGTTTTGGTTTGAATTTAACACTTCATTTGTGGTAAGACAATAAAACAGACCAACCCTTTCCCTCATTTTTCTTTCATAATTATGAAGAAATAAAATGGACTGTGTGCTTATTATTTAAATCTTGATATCTCAAAAGAACTTGAAAGATCTTGAAGCAGAAAATAATGAGACATATTGAGCATCTACCCTGTGCCAGATTCTATGCCAAGAGATTTATATAAATTATATCATTTACTCCATAAAGTAAGCATGTGAGGCAGGCATGTTAACCACATTTCAAGGATAACCTGAGTTAGAGAAATTGTACCATGGGCTTATGAGAGTAGAGATATACACTCAAGATTCCAAAGTCATGTTATCATTACATGGGCGGCAGTGGTGTGCATCTGTATACGTAGCAGTTGAAATATGGGCAAGAATTTGGCTAGCAGAAGGGCCGTATTCTTATGATCTTTAATTTTGTGAAGTAGTAGCATTGGAAGAGAACAGTCAAGAATTTAGTATGGTTTTTTGTTTGTTGGTTTAATTTGAAATCTAAAACAGCTTGAAGGCCAAGTAAGCTCCAGTAAGCAGTTGTATTCACAATCCCAGATTATGGGGCTACATTTGTCACTTTTAGTTTTGTGACTTTTCTTGGAGATGTGTGACCAAATATCCCCACAAGATAAGACATAAATGACAGGCAGATCAAAGAAATTCTTTTACCCATATAGCTTGGTAAGTCATTGAGTTCATTAGTAACAGCTTGAGTAAAGGGTTCCTCATAGTCACAAAGGTATCTGTATCACCGAAAGGTTCACCCCAACATGGACAACAACTCTTGTAGCTGCGTGCCCATAGTTCCCTGCATGCCCATAGCTCCCTGTTTAATCTGAAAGTGACTCCACCAGAGTCTTCACCACCAGTTGCTTCCTGTTTGTATCATGTTTGCCTCATGAATCTTGTGGATGAGCTTAAGTCAGTGAGCTTTCCGAGCCTAAGTGTCATTCCTTATGAGACTTACGAACCATACCCCACTGCCTTTCCAAAGAGGGCGTTTGATCTGTGAGGAAATATCTGCATGGGATTCACTCCTGCGGCTCTTATCTTCTTTTCACTCCATCTTCCAAGATGGTCCCTGATCCTTGAAAGGGGTAAAAAGATGGCTGGATATTTTCTTCCATTTCTGCCTGAGCATAGGGTTCATAGTAACAGTTACTTGACAGCAATCAGCAGCTTGACAGATTGTTGTCTATCAGTCTCTGCAGTTCAGCAATATTCACTTCAGGGGACAGCCTTTTCTTCCATACTAGAGGCTGATGACAGCAGAAATCTGTAAATATGAACGACTGTTTCAAAGGCGGGTAGGTACATCACAGTCATATATTAAAACAGAAACAGTAGTTAGTTTCTTAACCCTTGGCCTTCCTAACCTCTGTAGCCACAAATACTTGCTTTTACTTAACAAAAGTAGATGTCAGTACAGTAGACTGCATAGCACCTTCTGGCAGTATGAAAACCGTCCAGCAGGTAAGACCCTCCCAGCTCAGTCCCAGATTGATTTCTCATGTTCCATAGTCAAAACGTTCAGTGCCTTCAGTAATAGAGTCTTACCATTTGCTCCTAATGTGAAGCCAACAGCAGTGTCGGTAGCTCACAGGGAAGTGGGGTAGGAGGTGAGCAGGGAACTCGGGTCTCCTTGGCCCAAAGCTCATAGCTAATCACTCCTAACACTGGAACTTTCACTCAACAATTCCATGACTCCCGGGAGTGCCCACTCACAGAGGTTGACCTCCAGCTCCATACCAGTCCCAAGCCCCCTAGTAAGTCAACCTCTTAACCTTCCTGGAGCAGCCCTGTCTAGTCTAGTGAGCTGGCTATCAACTGCCCCTTATCACATGCCCAGTTCCTTCAGCAGTGCTTGCCCTTCCTCTGTTGTTCTCCAGCTTTTGATAATCATGAAGAAAGATGTGAGCCAATATGAGCTGGACTTCCGAGACTTGTTCTCCTCATGCTGCTTTAGGTTATATACACCCTGTCTCAAGGAGGATTAAGTATTTATGTTTCTGTTTCTCTACCTCTTTGATACTTGGGCTGCCCATCTGCACCCGTGTCTTGTGAATCAGGCTATGAGAGACTGTCTCATTCTTTGTTTTAACATCTGTTCAGTTAAAACTTAATGCACTTATTCTGCATTGGGCCACTAGTCACTGCAATGCCTTATACTGAATCATGAATTTCCCCTTTGTATTAGAGGTTGGAACTGAGGTGTATCTTCTACTTCTGCCTTACTTTTGCCCTCTTCACTAACTTATTTTCCCATTGGGATTCTAGTGTTTTAGACAGAGGGTGGAAAGGAGTGCTTTTTAGCAGGGGTCTAATTTGTATTGTCTTCCTTGCACTTGCCTTTTGCACCTTCTACCGAATCAGAGGATAGCATTCACGTGTCTTTTTCCTATCGGAATTCCTCTTACATGGGCAAGTGCTTTCCAGACAGACAGCTGAGCTCAGCTGTGACTTTTCACTCACTACCACTGTAGCCTGCTTATGACTATATACCATGCACTTTCAGGATTGGCATAAATTCTCAAGTTCATTAACATTTTTGGAAATGCCCCCAAGTTGCCTGGTAGGCCTGGTTCACTGGGAAAGCCTGCCACCTCACAGCATGTAGATAAGATGGTGAGCTTGCCATTCTCTCAAGGGACACTCCATTCTCAGTGACTTTACCTTGGTGGTATGTCTTATCACACATTAGTGAAAGCATGAAGCTGCCACCACAGAAAGGAATCACATTGTCCCCTACCACATGGAGAAATGTCCTCACGATGGAATTGCTTCTGTAAGTACTCTGGTCTCAGGTCAGTGTTAAGTCTACTGCCTCAACCTGTCAGTCACTGTGCAGCTCCTCCTCCCCAACTCATCTTTGATCTTTCGGATTCTGTGTCCTGGCTAGTTGTGTTGCATGTCTTTTGGAGGAATATGTGAATAAATGGCTCTTCACTCCCAAATAAAGTGCTGATGACATCATACCAAAAAGGGATGATTCCATCCAGATTTAGTTTCATGATCTGATGAATTTATTAGGGTTATTTACAAGAATATGGGTGAATCTAAGGCATTTGCATCACAGGAAAGGTCTGTCCCAGGATGAGTGATATCGTAAAACTAACTATCACCCTGGATCTCCCTACTTAACTTAAAAACAGTGACATAAAGGAGTGTGCTCTTCACAGCAGTTGGCCTGCTGCTTATGTAACCTTGGAGACTGGGCTTGATGAATGTAACAACTTCCTGAGCCTCCTGAGTTTTCTAAGTTTTGTGGACATCCTAAGCCTTGTTTCATTAGCTCCCTAAGGTTTTTGAGCTTCACTCTTTCCTCAAGAATGTTTCAACATGAAAGAAATGGCTACACACAGGACATCTGAATCTACTAAATATAACCACTTAAGTCCAAATTGCTAGTTAATTGTCTGAAGACTATTTTCCAGTAAAAAGGCAAGTCACCCTTTTTCCTATAGCTAAAAAGATGTCTTTTAGAGTACAAAATTGAGAATTCTTTTATGTCTTACAGAACTGAGTTAGCCACTTCTGTCATGTGACATCTTCAGATAAGGGACAGAGAAAACTAAGCCAAGAATGGCAAAAAGATCTTAGTTTCCCCTTGCCTCTTTCCGAATCATCCCTTATGTACTTAGCAATGCATACTCAAGAGGCCAGGTCATGAGGCTGCCCCATGTTATGAAGCATCTTTGTAGACATTTTCATAGTGACTCTTCTAAACAAATCATTTCAGTTCCTGACCTAGTTGTGGACTTCCACATGGGTTATCCAAGAGCCATGGCCCACTTCAGAGCAGCTGCTAGAGAGGCACTGGGGATGGGGAGTGAACACTGGGTAGAGGGCAAGCGACCCCAGGAACTTGCTACAGAGCCACCAGGGTTGGTGCCAGGGTTTTATTTTGCTGTGGAACTCTTCCACAGACACCAAAGAAAGATAATGGAATTGGAAGGCCAAAAATTGCAAGGCATCATGCATGTAACCTTGCACATCCCATGAACTGTAGGGTAAACAGTGAAAACTGATTCTTCTTGTCTCCATTAATGTTTGACATTTGCATAGCATATTTTAATTTATGCCATTCCACTGCATTAAAGTAGTTATCTACAGAGGACTTTACCTTTTACAGAGGTTCTGGTGTGTGTGAATCTGGAGCTGGAACATGGTTCCTTTGTATAGCTTTCCCCGCCTGCCATGCCGATCCCATCCCCATCTCCTGCCAGTGAAGGGAATCCTTCCCCTCTTCATTGCCACTGCTGCTGACCCTCTTTCCCTCCATCTTATTCTCGGAGATTGCTAAAGTAAATGCAAAGTAAGCAGCAGGAATACCAACTGTGGAACATTTAAACACCCTGCCAGGGTGTATGTAACATGGCTGATTTTTTTTTTAAAGAATAAAGTCACTCAAAGCAGGATTCCTTCTTTCAGAACACGCAATGCATGAAATCTTTTGGACCTGATGCTCCTTGAAGACCAAGGGAATTTCTAGCTTGCTTCACTGATCTTGTTCTCAGACTTTTAAAATAATAGAGATCTTTGGTTAAGCTAAGTTAACCTGGTATAGCAACTCTGTTTATCTGCCTTACAGGTGAATGTTAGCATAAAGGGATATATATCTGGGTAAATAGTGAATATTGACATTAAATTATTTAATGTCTGGTTGGTGCTTACTAAAGCTGATTGAAATCTCAAAAAAAAAAAAAAAAAAAAAAAAAAAAAAAAAAAAAAAAAATCCCCCAATGTGACCTGAAGATTACTTATGACTTCATCACACTTGAAACCACTGGGAATGTCTTGTTTATGTATCATGCAAACAATACATTTTTCTTTATTCACTTATCCAACACACATTTTGCTGGACATACGACTAAGTATAATTCATATGACATGGTTCTGTCCTTCCCGGAGACAGAAACTCAGTAAACGTTCTCTGTCCTCACCAATTATGAAGCAAGTACCTATTTTTTTGCTAGACTTCAAGCAGGGTGCAGCATGCTCCTCCCTTCAGAATCGTATAGTCTCGTGAGTAATTCTGCCACTAGAGGAACAACGCATATTATGATACGGGGAGAACCATGTTCTTATTCATCATCTGGGAGTGTTCAGTAAAGCAAACTCAAAATAGATCGGACAGATAGGACAGTTGATAGAGATGCTCAGAAGATCTTGGTAAAGGGAAACGAGATGCAGAACAGTAATTTGAGCAATGGTTCTCATGGCAGTGGCACTCACGGTAGAAAAGAGAGGCTCCCAAGAGATCTGGTCTGGAGTTTTGAGTATCAAAGAAATTCTTTGGTGGGTCAAAAAATCTCTTGGGAAACTGGAGAGACAATTCAGTGGTTAAGGACACTTGTTGCTCTCCCAGAGGTGTTCCCAGCACCAAATGTCAGGTAGCTCACAGTGACCTGTAACTCTTCTGGCGTCCTTAGGCACCTACATACATCAGTCACCTGTAACTCTTCTGGCATCATCAGGCACCTATATATACATTAAATTGCAATCTTTAAAAAAAAAAAAAATGACTTGAGGGCAGAGGTTCAAATAACATGCTAAAATTCTTTTTCAGGAATACCATTTAAAGTTAATATTAAAACCAATCCGAGATTACTAAAACCATTAGTGCTGAGCTAGAAACAAATGAAATTCTGTCCACTTTTAATTCTACCAAAATACAAAGCAACAACAAAAAAAACTTCACTAAAGATAAGCATATAATTAAAAACAAACTTGCAAACTACCAAGTAGTAGAGAAACTTAGCATAAGATGCCACAATAGAACGAGTAAAGATGCTTGCTGCTAAGCTTAATAACCTGATTCATAGAAACCCAGTTGGTAGGCAGAGAACCAGCTTCTGCAAGTTGTCCTTTGACCTTTAGTGTATACTATGGCATGCCCACATCCACACACAATTTTTAAAAATAGTTGCGTAACTATCAAAAACATGGAAGCTGTATTGCAAATGATTAAAGACAATAGAATGAAATAGATTAAGAGAAATTTGGGAAATGTGATTATAGAATTATTATAGAATAATTATAGAATTATTATATGTCATATAAAGTGCACCAGCAGTCAAGGAACAGCTGGTGAGAGTCAAGTGATAACCTTGAGAGTTGATTGCAGGCAATTGCAGTGCAGTACAAAATGACTAGCCAGCAAGGGCTCCCTGGCTGGGTATCATTCTTGTCTGGAGGAAGACAGAGCCAAGACCCTTGTAAAATTTTAATTTAGTGGTTCACTCTGCCGACACATGGTACCTGACACAGGTTTCTAGGGTTGAGACTTCAGTCACTCAGAATATGGCAGCATGTAGTACTCACCTAGAGCATTTAATGCAGATGAAGACATGATGAATTTGAAAGACATTTGTTAGACAGAATTAACAAGATTCAGTGACCCAGCAAAGTGTGAGTATAGGTAGAGAAGGGCTGGCTATGCTTGCTAAGATAGCAAGCAGGTATAAGAGCAGAGATCCATAGGGCTTTGGTGCATTCATTGTGTTCTTTGTAATAGGCTTTAGAGCGTAAAAATCACAGTTGCTAACATCAAGTTTCTCGAGGAAAATGAGCAGTGGCTATGTAATAAGACAGGAAATGAGAAGGATGGACCAAGGCTGCTATTGACCCATTTCAGTGATTTCTAACCATGTATAAGGGTAGAAAATAGGATCAAATAAAATCTCAGACGACATGAATCCTGTCTTAGAAGATAAGTAAAATTTAGCCTAACTAAAGGTCACAGGTACAAAGAGTCAAGTGTGACTTTTCTCCAAGCCAACCAACTACCATCTTGGAGCATTCAGCTGTGCCCCCTTGCAAAAGATACCAGCTGGGCATTTTTATAGTTCACCTCCAACCCAGGAATCCAGCTGCTTCCTACCAACTGGCAACTCTGCATCTCCCCTGCAGGAGGGACCAGAATAAACACACAATCACACCAGAGAAGACTAGAGCAGGGCCTCTGTCTGTGCAGCTCTAGGGAAGCCCTGCATCCCTACTGGGTAAAGCTTTCTAGGTGTGTCTTTTGGGGGGAAGAATAACCACATCCTGTAAGAAACCCCTCGCCTATACTCCATAAGGATGCCCAATAAATTCTTTTGTTCTCTAGAGTGAAATTTGGTGGAATCATACCTTCATTTATTAGGAACTTAAGACAAAGGATGGATATTGCTTATGTTTTCCCCTGGGAAGGAATTTTAACAACTCCTGTTCAAAATCCAAAGTCTGTGGGACACTTGTAAGGATCGTATGCGCCCAGTTCAGGAATGGGGGCATGGCTATAAAGAATTGCAAAGGGAATAACAACATTAAGGCCAGCAAGTATGTGATATACTTAAAGAACCTTACTCACTGAAGAGAAAAGCAGGAATGATTGAAGATCTTCACTAGGGGAAGAACATGACCAGATTTACTGTGACAGCAAACACTGGTAACACTATAGAAAAATAATGTCATCTACAAATGTGTTGGACTGTATTCGTAACTATCCTAGGAAATGTGTGGCCCACAGGCTGCAGAGAGGCATATCTGCTAACCAGTGGTGACTTGGAATAGCAACTGCAGAGGCAGTTAACGGTTTTCTAGATGAAAACTGCTTAGGGCATCATCAGAGCAAGGGAGTGACAAAGGAAAAACACTAAGAAAACGCCACACACACATTGTAGCTGAAAAAGAAGACAGAGTAGAATGTGTTCCACAGGTACATTCTTCAAAAGGCAGGGAGGCCTAAAAAGCCATGCTGGCGTTGGCCCTCGTGCAGTCACTACAGCAGGTGGTACATACAATGGTGAGATAGACTATAAAGTACTTTGTATCTCCTGCAGTTTAGAATGGTCTTACATTTAAAACACGTTTTTATAATACTAAGTGATAGCATTAGAAAAATACTTTAGGAAGTTAGTAGTTAACATTGAAGTTCCATCTCCCTTCTGAACACAGAAAACAGTAAGACATTTGATCTCAAATGTACTCTAACAGAAGTATCATCATCTCCATTCTGTTGATGAGAAAATACATTTACAGACAAAAACTTCCCACTGGGCTGTACTCCTATCCTGTACCTAAGTGAGAGCAGGCAAATGTAAGCACTTTTAGTCCCCTTACTTCCCTTTGTATCACCCAACCAGGGTAATACAAACTATCATCATCACTAGAATGATAAGTAGCCCTTGTAAAGATAGAACTCTCTCAACATACTGAATCACAATGTCTTTTGGAGAAAAAGTTTAACAACTAATGTGTTGTCTTTTACTCACAGTTGAGTTCTGCAGGGAGCACACATAGGAAGTCATGGCTATAGTTCAGGCAAGGTGGGGAGGACCACACTGAATAGCAAGGAGGAAGAGGAGTAAAGGTTTAGAAGTTTAGGAGGTAGGGTTGGTTTAATAAATTTTAAACAATGAGAAAAAAACTTAAATTTGAATCCACAAGCTACTAAGTACTTTCTTTACAATTGGTCCCTGCCAAGGCAGGAAGAATGTAAATTTGCAATCAAGGCTAGAATAAATGAGTGTTCTTTGAGTACTTAGGGGTCAGTAAGTCATCTGATAAAGGCAGGCTTCTGGGGCAGTACTGATAGAGTTTTTCCTCACTGTTGTTTCTTGGAGTGCTTAAATCTCCAAAGGTTCACATTTTGCAAAGGTTAATATTAGCATAATGCAGCCTTGCATAACCTGTACCCACCCTGTTGATAGCTCAGGATATACACACTATGTGCCTGTGAAGCAAATCCTGGCTGGGGCATTGTTTGCAGGCATTATGAGCCTCTTGTCTCCCAGCCATGGAAGTACTGTGGGGAGCTCACGGTGTGCTGGCTGTAGTACAGACAGGAAATGAAGAAGCCAAGACTAAAGATTTGAGCAGGAAGGAAGTAGAAGAAAGCCATTGGGGGGTAGAGCTACACTGTCACAGATATAGCAGGATACTGCTATTTCATGGACTAGGAACCTTCCCTAGGAAAGGAGGGTAGTAGAGGACCTTGCTAGGCCATGGATATCCTATCCTAACTGGGTTTCATTGCAACATACAGTTATGGAAACTGGTAATAGGGGGAGTGAATTATTTCAGAAGTATACAGAGGATTACTAAGTCACGACTGTTGTCTCTGCATAACTGCAGGCTTCTGTTCTCTTTCATCTTCTCTACTATAGGTCCCTTAGGAGGAAGCCCTTGAGGTACCCAGTCTAAGATACATTAATGCAGTGTGAGGGCTAAATGGTGTGATACTAACACCCGAGAGCCAGGAGATGGCAACAGCCTTGGAGCCAGAGGACCAGGATCTTTGGGAAGAAGAAGGAGTTCTGATGGTGAAGCTGGAGGATGATTTCACCTGCGGGCCAGAGTCTGCCTTGCAGGGTGACGATCCTGTCCTGGAGACCTCTCACCAGAACTTCCGACGCTTCCGCTACCAGGAAGCCTCCAGCCCTCGAGAAGCCCTGATACGACTTCGAGAGCTCTGTCATCAATGGTTGAGGCCAGAGAGGAGAACAAAGGAGCAGATTCTTGAGCTGCTGGTGCTGGAGCAGTTCCTGACTGTCCTGCCTGGAGAACTGCAGAGCTGGGTGCGAGGCCAACGGCCAGAGAGTGGCGAGGAGGCGGTGACGCTGGTGGAGGGTTTGCAGAAACAACCCAGGAGACCAAGGCGGTGGGTGAGGAGGGGGAGTCCTGATCTGTGTGATGTGGAGGGGGCCTGGTCCTGAAAGGCTGGATCTGGGGAGAGTATGAGGGTCTCATAAATTATCCTTTAAATCCTCCTGGTTCTGCCGTCTAGATCCATGAACGCAGTGGGGCAGGAATGGGTGTGTGCGAGTGTGACTTTCTCGAGTCTGAGTCATCTGCCTGTGCCGCCTAAAGATTGGGTTTTCTATTTCTTTGGATGTTGAACCTTGGGCTCCTTAGAAAGCAGCTATTATGACCTCCTCTAGATTCACCTAGACATAATCCCAAGAGCCCTCTCTAGGACAGTAATTTGGTGAAGCAAACAGTAAGCAGCCCTGAAGGACAGATGGAAACCTCAGGGCCCCAGGTGACAAGATTAAAGGTTGACAGAAGTGAAAAAGTAGGGCCATCCTAGTGTGTCCCCTGCCTTGTCTTAGTAAAAATAACTGGTTCTTTGTGTGCCTTTGCAACTTGAGTTTCCTCTCCTCACCTGGTTTCCTCTATAAGTGTTCCTCCCAAAACACCCCTGATGACAAGCAGGAATTTCCTCCTGACTCCATCATGACTGGAAGTTAACATTATTCCCAGGTAACCGTCCATGTTCAGGGCCAAGAAGTCCTGTCAGAGGAGACACTACAACTAGGGCTGGAGCCGGACTCCTCCAGTGAGCAACAAGAGCCAGCACAGACCCTGAGCATTGAGCAGCCCCATGAGGAACCACTCCGAAGCACGGACCTGGGGACACCCGAACAGGAGAGCTTGCAGCATGAAGGGGAGCACCCACCCCTGCTGGAAAGTGGTAGGAAGACGCCTCAGCAGGAAGCAGAAATTTTGGCAAAGTGAAGAAGAAATGGGGGGTTCTCTTATACCACAAAGGCTGGACAAATTCTAATAGAAAGCACAGAATATTGATGTTGAGAACAGAAAGAACTAGCTAGAACCTGCAAATGGGTCCTACAAATGGGGCCAAGTTTAAGTAGTAGTATTCTTGAGTGCTCCCAGCATCAGTGGGGTTATAGGTCGTTAAGATAATTCTGTCCTCCTTAGATCAGTTTCTTGATTCTCTTAGCAGATAGAGAAGTTGGGCCACTTTCTGTTCACTCTAATAAAGGAAGCACGGCCTCTTGCAGTCACATCACTAATCTCCTTTGGTTTCTTAGAGGTTCCAGTGTCCCAGGATATAGACCTTCCCACAGAACAAGAATCTGAACACCCCGAGATGGTTGCTCTTCTCACTGCTCTCTCTCAGGTAAATCTTAATTCAAAATACATATTTGAGGATTTGTTGGATGTTAGTCATATGCTGAACAGTCATGGACGCAAGTCTGCATGCTTAGAGTTTCTTAGGGTTTCTGTTCTTTCTGTGGGGTGCGCCATAGGGGAAGAAACTAAAATTAAACAGCTGTTTCCGCTCCAGCCTTCGTCATCTGGTTATTTGCCAGAGGTGCTAACTGTTCTTTCCTTCAGCTAGACTACAGCTCCAGAGGTGCTAACTGAAGGCACCAGGTGGGATCATTTTGCAGTATTCAGTACAACTTTGCAGTTACTAAGTGAACAGGGCCTGGGTTTTATCATTTGTAAGAATGCCTGGCATGACTGCTACAATACTTATGAGCTAACCCTCTTGATGTGAAATTATGGGGCTCGGAAAAGCAGATAGAATTCACTGTTGGTTTAGAGTTGTAGTCTAGTGGGAGAAAAGTTCTTTCTTGTTCTGACCATAGATGATAGTAGATGGACTCATTTGGGAACAGTTCTTAGAAAAGATGGTTTTCACTGAGACCTCCCATTAAAACACCAATTAGGGAGTTGAATGATTTAAGGCCCATCTTGGGTTTTAAACAGAAAAATATAGTTTGGCCTGAAGAATCATAATGTGTTGGAGAAGCAGAAACAAGGCCAGCGTTTTCCTCAAGTGCTGAAGGTTCAGAAGCAACACCATTAACAGGCCCCCCCATTCTAC
Source organism: Arvicanthis niloticus (assembly GCF_011762505.2). Lineage (NCBI taxonomy): Eukaryota > Metazoa > Chordata > Mammalia > Rodentia > Muridae > Arvicanthis > Arvicanthis niloticus. The sequence goes on from NC_133434.1 coordinate 8,527,750, forward strand.
CTCCCCCATTCCCTTTGTCTTTGGATGGACCCTACCTCAAAACACAATAGGCTACCTGAAGCATCACGTCTTGATTGGATTCTTGTGTCATTGCAGGGACTGGTCACATTCAAGGATGTGGCTCTGTGCTTCTCACAGGATCAATGGAGTGATCTGGATCCAACACAAAAAGAATTCTATGGAGAATACGTCTTAGAAGAAGACTGTGGAATTGTGGTCTCTCTGTGTAAGGAGTTGCATGTATTTCCAGAGCATTCTAGCTGCAAATATCTTTTTCCTGTTGGAATATAGGGAATCAAAGACCTTGTACATGTACTAAAGTTTCACTAATGCATGCCTACCCCACAATGAGATTAAAGATCAGTTAGCTGAAAAAGATGATACCTTTCCAACAGTAAGGAAGAAAGGAAGGTGCTTGGGGAAAAAAGGGAATGAAAAATGAGAAAATACAGTTTTTTGAGTTTAATATTTAACTTTTGAAGTAAGCATCTGAGTTTTGAAACAGTCAAAACAAAAGATAATCTGCTTCCTTCAACAAGAGAGGAAGGAGCCAGGAGCAGAGTAAGTAGTCTAGTTACTGAGGCTCAGGTAAAAGAAAGTACTAGAAATGCTCAAGACGGGCAGCACAGACAGAGACACGCAGAGCTGGAGAGCAGTGATGTCTGACCACTTAACATAGATGCCTCTGCTCTGCCATCTATCAGTCCAGACAGACGCTCTTAACTCAAGGAAGGAGTGAGCCAATCACGATGTCCTTTTCTTCCCATCTCTTGAGCAGCATTTCCAATTCCCAGACTAGATGATACCTCCCAGATTAGAGAAGAAGAGCCTCAGGTCCCAGGTGTCCATGAGTCTCCAGAGCCTGCAGAACCAGAAATCCTGAGTTTTACCTATACAGGTGAGGAGTATCAGACAAGTCTGGTCACCACAGTTGGGCAGTTCCCTCTAGTCAGTGTGTCTTTTTCCTCCTAGGCCTTTCTCATTGGGTCCTATTTATTATTTTCTCTTTTTGTTATGGTCTGACTTTATAGACTTGCCCCATAGCCCACCCACTGGTTCTTCTAATATGCCATCCATCACTAATGCTTTCTTCTGAAAGCCAGACCCTTCCGCCATTACCCTCCCCTTCACTCTTCCTACCATTTCTTAGAAACCCCATTCAAAATCCTCTCATATAAAAGACACTATTGTTATTCTAACTTCTCCTTTTCTGTTCTTGCCCCTTCTATAGGAGACATGAGTGAAGCTGAGGAAGAATGTGTTGAGCAACAAGATACTCACAAGTCTGTTTTGGCAAACACAGAAATTCACCAGACTCCAGACTGGGAAATAGTCACTGAGGATAGTACCAGTAGACTTAATGCAAGATTTGGCACCAATGTTCCCAAAGTTAATAGTTTTACAAATATTAGGGAAACTATGCCTGTTCATTCCCAGTCAGGGAGGCAGCATCATTGCCCTCTATGTGCTAAAAGCTTCACATGTAATTCTCATCTTATTAGGCACTTGAGAACTCACACAGGAGAAAAACCCTATAAATGTATGGAGTGTGGGAAAAGTTACACACGGAGCTCACATCTAGCCAGGCACCAGAAAGTCCATAAGATGAACCCGCCTCATAAACATCCTCCAAACCGGAAAACTGTGGATGCTTCTGTAGTCCAGTCTGAGGTAACTACCCGTGTGGAGAAACCATATACCTGTGATGATTGTGGAAAACATTTCCGTTGGACATCGGACCTGGTCAGGCACCAGAGGACACATACAGGAGAAAAACCCTTTTTCTGTACTATTTGTAGCAAAAGCTTCAGCCAGAAATCTGTGTTAACGACACACCAAAGAATCCATGTTGGAGGCAAGCCCTATACATGTGCGGACTGTGGAGAGAACTTCAGTGAGCAGAAGCAGTATATGACACACCGGAAGACACACGTGTCTGAGGAGCATCATCTCTGCAATGAGTGTGGGCGCTCCTTCAGCCATAGTGCAGCGTTTGCCAAGCACCTGAAAGGCCATGCCTCAGTGAGGAACTGCCGGTGTGATGAGTGTGGCAAAAGCTTTAGCAGGAGGGATCACCTTGTCAGACATCAACGAACACACACTGGGGAAAAGCCCTTCACCTGTGCTACCTGTGGGAAAAGCTTCAGCAGAGGATATCACTTAATCCGGCATCAGAGAGTCCACACAGGAAAGACCAAGACCTAGCTAGAGGCCATATGTTGAGAGCTTAATTCAGCTGCCAACTGAGATAGGATGGGTTCTGTGTTCAACCTGAGAAGAACTTTTCTGAGGCATCTCTTTGACTTGCCCATACCTTATATCCTCTCTTCCAACTACCAAACAAAAGCCCTATCCAGAACTACTCAGCTTTTCTCAGTTGAGGCTTCTGTTTCATTGGCATGCTCCTGCCTCTACCTCATAGGTATGATGTAGGAGATTTGAAACTTAAGGAAATTTGGGTCATTATGTTTTGAGAAACATAGGCTGCTCTAGATCCTGGAGACTACTTGACAGCCTCAACTTCAGTGTGGTCAAGGATAAGTACGTAGGTCTGATAAGAGACCAACTTAAAAGGGTCTGTCCTTACTGGGCTCAAACCTTAAAGCACACAGCCCTAAACTCAAGATAGGTTTGGGTTCTGATAGATTTGCCACACACTGACTCGCCTCTTCACTGTACACTTTCCTTTGATGCTGGAGACAAAGGGGAAGAATTTTGAAGGACAGATCCTTAAGGCTGCTTCACAAGGATTTTGACAGGCTGCTCCTTTCCCCGTTGTCAAAATGACACTAAGTGCCACACACTGCTACAAAAGCGGGCCTCATCAAAAGCCTCTTGGGGTGCACCACCCTGTCTGAATACTCCTGTCTTTAGCTTTTCTACTGTTCAGCAGTCAGCTTGTCCCTTACATGCCACTGCTAAAGAGATGGAGTGCTGGAGTGCTGAAGAAGTCAGTAAAGCATAATTAAGACATGGTGAGATCCATTCCATTCCCACATAATTTTTAAGCCTGTCCTTCATTTGGCTTGTGAGAGGGGATCTGATGCTCTTGTTAGCATAGAAAGGCACTGTACCCAGTGCAGAATCATAATTGACTGAGGGAAACTAGAGAAGATAGAAAACCACTTTGGAAGACAATGAAACAGCTGTTGCCACTGGCCGAGACTATTAGGGCTGTTCTGACACCTAGTCCTTGGTATTCCTGCCTCGGTTCTCTAATGTCTAGGAAGATTATGAAGCCTAGTATTTGGGACCCTGAGAATTAATCAGAAGTAAAGGGATTTTTATGTGTCTGTGTTACTTGGTTTTTCATGTGTAAGTTTGTTTCCATGTAATTGTGAACTAAAAAGTAGTTTCTCCTGGTGGCCTACGGTCTTTTACCTGTTCAAAGTTCCCAGGAGGCTGAAATTTTATGAACCTTACATGTCTGATCATCTGAAAACGACTGAGGACAGATGCTCCACAAACGGAGCACAGGATGTGGGATTAAAGCATGAGACAGCAGATATTTCTATGCCTGATTTCTTCTGCTTATTTTACAATCACAGGAATATGGTGGGTGAGCAAGGCATCTTCCCAGCTCTGATATCCCAACAGGAAAATTCTCTTATGATGGACTAGTCAAATTTTAATAATTTGACTAGTCCAATAATTGTCATGAAGATACATAAGAAATAAAGTGATACTTGGAGCCACGTACCCCAATTTACATTTTACCTGTTCACTTTCTAGAGCGTCAGGTTTCTGATGACCTCTGAAGGCCATTCCTACTATTTAACTAAATTTGGAAGGACAAAGTTTCTTCCACACTAGTGAAGTCTTGGAGCGGTTAGCATAGCTCTGGGTAGAATGTGTACAAAGTGGGCCAAGCCTGAAGTTTTCACAAGAGACTAATATTCTAGCATTTTGTCAACCGTGTATCTAAAGTGTAAGCAGAATTTGTCCTATTAGAAATGTCACTCAAAAGATAGGGGAGCTCGTACTAATCTCTCAGGGACCATAGAACACACTGCAAAGGGAATTGGCTTTTCTCTGGTTTGTCTGCCTGATTTCAGTAAATAAAAATCTGTCAAGACAATTCTCCAGAAGAAAAATTTGAAAGATGTAGTTAGGTGAAACGGCGTTTCTATTCTCCCTGCAAAGTTTGCTATGCTGATAGAGGTTTCTGGTCCTTTTTGTAAACTGCTGTGTTTTCTAAGACTTCTGGATAGACACTTAAGCACCCAAGTCGGAACACAACCACAGAGGAACATCAGGGCCAGCCAGCCTCATAAGAGGAAGCCCCTAAGCCCTAGTGTAGCATATTCATTCCCCAAGGCATGCTCTTAGAATTAGTGAGGTCTAGTGTTAATTGTAAGGACAGAAAGGCAGACTTGGCATTATATGGAAGAAGCTGCAGTCTGCTAAACTGAACAGAACGTCTAGGTTGTTGAAGCTGGCAGGTGTAGGCATAACCAGGAATCATTCAACTTTACCACCACAAAATTACCAAGAGAGCAAAGAAAATATGCTCCAAATTAGGAGGCTGATGAATTCGTATGAACTCTATAGAAATTCCTGAAAGTTGTACTAGCATCAAGTTATTAAAGCCAAAACCTACATTAAAGTCTTGCTGCCTCCAGACTCCAAGGCAGATGATAGATTTCAGAAAATGTGTAGTATTTTCACTAAGTGGAAAAAAAAAAAAAAACATAGAATGTCCTTAGTGATTCTTGTAAAGCTGGCAGACAACATCTGTTCTAGATTTTTCTGCTAGGAACGAGCAGCCCTACTGCAAGAGAAAGTGAGGTGTTTGTGAGATGCATTTAGAGAGCGTTTTCATTAACCAGGCTTCTAGGAAGGACAATTAAATGAGACTTAATGGAGCCCCATCATGGCTTTGTAGAACAAAAGCAAGACAGAAATAGCAACTGGTGGCCTGCTTTGTAGAGTAATCATTCTGAAATCTTTCCCCACCACTACTGTATGTTTTATTAGTACGCAAACACACTAACCAGTCTCATCATTCATGTACGTGATATGTTTTGATCATATCGATGTGTATTATCCTTTCTCCTTCCCTCCCACTCCTGCTAATCCTTGTCTTTTCTCAACTAGTCCCTATCTCACTTTCATGTGGGCGGGGCGGGGCAGGCATCCCAAGGAGTTTCATCAGGATGGTTTTTGGAACATGAGCACCTTTGCACTGGCTATACCACTGAAACAAAGTGTCTCTGTCCCATCACTCACTCACTCACTGTAGTAAATGCTTAGGAAGGGGTGGGAGCCCATGAACCCCTTCTCATTCCAGGACAACGTATTGACAAGCCAAGATTGTGTAAGTAACCACCTGTTGTGAGTTTAAGAGTGCAATAAGAATTCATGGCAGGAGGTAAGTTTTCCAAACTACTACCGTCTGTCCTTAGCACAAAGATTGATTCTGCCCCTTTTGTGATTCACTGAGCCATAGAAGCAAGGTGTAAATGTATCATTTATGGATGGCGTTCAACAATCATTTAACTCTCCATACTTTGATCAGGTATGAATCTATACTAACCTCTGGCTCTGCAAAAAGGAGTTTCTCTGATCAAAGCTGACAATAGTCTTAGTATATGAACATAAACTTAATGAGAAGGCAATTTGACAGGCACATCAAGTACATTAAAAAAAAAAAAAAAAAAAGCGGTAGCTTCCCCCAATAGGACCTATGCCCTTATCACATACAGGCTTTTGATTGAGTATACATTACCAGACTTGAATTCCTTCCTGTGGAGTAGACATCAAATACAATGAAAGTGTTTGGTTATCCCTAAAACAGGCTTGACACTATTGCATCAGTAGGCTCATCCTGCCTAGTAAGTATTATTGTACCCAGGACAATGGATGGATAAGACTTAATGACAATTCTCCCCCAATAGCCTCAATGGCATCTTCTGGCACTGAAGCCAACCAGCAAGAAGGATGTTTCCAGCCTAGTAGGCAACCAATGGCAGTGGTAATTGCCTGTATTGTTTTGGGGGACTACAGGGACCTTCCTAACAACACATAGTAAGGTAGCTTGTGCCCACAGGTTTTTATATAATAAATCTATGGGTTGGGTCTGGAGAGAGGGCACTACAGTTGAGAGCATTGGCTGCTCTCCCTGAGAGCCCATTTGAGTTCCAGGACCCACATAACCTTCCATAACTCCAGTGCTAGGGAATTTGATGTCCTCTTCTGGTCTCTGTGGGCTCCAGGCACACACGGTACACAGACATACATGCGGGGAAAACACTCATGCAAAATAAACTAATAATCTTTGGCTCCTGAGAGCAACTTGACCCACACTGAAAACTCCTTTGGGTTTTTATTTTAAATTTTTGTTTACCTGTCAAGCTTTTCTCATGACCTTTTCACACATTGTTAGTTTTGATCCACTGTCCCTACCCACCTCCTCCCCATCTCCCTGCCCCCACTGTCTCTATGTCAGCTTTCCTACGGACAATTACACCTTCCAGTTTCACATTACATGTTTCCACTTCCTTCTCTCACCTTAGTCTCTTTTTTTCCCCCGTTCTACTTCCCCGGATTCTACATACTTTTATTCCTGTATAAAGATACACACATAAACAAGATGAAATATGCAGCATTTATCTTTCTGAGCATGGAATATCTCAATATTTTTAGAATGTCATCCATTTCCCTGCAAATGTCACTTTTTCTTACAACAGAATAGAAGTCCATATTTCTTCGTATGTTTTTCACTATCCTTTCATCAGTTGATTGACACCTAGCATGGTTCCGTGCCCTCACTAATGTGAACAGAGCAGACATGAACTGCTGCTGGCCATGCATTATCTAGTAGGATATCGAGTTCTCTGGGTGTGTATCCAGGAGTGGTAGCTATAGCTGAATCCATGTAGAAGTTGCATCGTTTTATTTTTGAGAAACCTCACCACTGCCTTTCATAGGAGCTGTTCCAGTTACACTTCACCAGCAGTGTGCAAGGAAGGGCTTCCCTTTCTTCATATCCTCACCAACATCTGCCATCACTAGTTTCCTAAGGTTATAGCCATTTTTGTCTGGGGTGAGAAAGAATTCCAAAGTACTTTAAGGGGTGTGTGTGTGTGTGTGTGTGTGTGTGTGTGTGTGTGTGTGTGTGTGTTCAAGTGCCTGCAGTGACCTGAAGAGGGCATTAGATTCCCCTATATCTGTTGTTAATGGGGTGGTTGTAAGCCAGGTGACAAGGGTTCCTTGCATGTCCATTTTAGTGTCAACATCATGCTGTTTTTAATCACTGCTGAACTTTAAATCATGCATGGTGAAGCAATATTCCTTTTTTTTTCCCCAGGACTGTTTTTTTATGATTATTTTCTGTTTCTTTAAACAATGGGAGTGGATATTTGATAGGAATTTCACTGAATCTGTAGACTGGTTTTGGTAGGATGGCCATTTTCACAATAGTAACTCTTCCAACCCACAAAGGAGGTCTTTCCAACCTTCTGGGGTCTTTGTCAATTTCTTTCTCTAGTATTTTTAAGTTGTCATTATAAAAGTCTGCGACTTCCTTGCTTAAACTTGTTTTCCAAGGTACTTTTCTGAGGCGTTTGTGAATGACATTATTTTCCCTGATTTCCTTCTCAGGATTGTTTCTAGATAGTAAACAGGAAGACGACAGAGTTCGTGTGCTCTTTTTATAGTCTGCCACATGGATGGAAATGTTTATCTGCTGTTAATTTAACGAGTCCCATTTTTAGGACACATTGTATATAAAATCACATCACCGACAAACAAGGATATATTGATATCTTGTCCCATTTGTATCTCTTTTATATCTGCCTCTTGTTTTATTGTTCTAGCAAAGACTTTGAGCACTATACTGAATTAAAGCACAAAGAGTGTGTACTCTTGTCTTACTCCTTATGTTAGTATAAATGAGTTCAGTTTTTCTCTACTTAGCATGATGTTCACTGTAGGCTTGCCATGTATAACCTTCATTATGTTTAGCTACATGGCCTGCATCCATAATACATATCATGAAAAGACAGTTGTAACTGCTGTCTGTCAAAGCCCTTTCTGTACCTATTCAGGTGATTATGTGGTTCCGTCTTTGAGTCTATTCGTGTGACATATTTACTGACTTGCCTATGCTAAACTATTCCTGAAAATATAGAATGAAACCAGACTGATCCTGAATAAGGACCTTTTTTACAAGTTTGCAAGATATTGACATTTTTTTTAATTTGATTAGTTCATTGAGGACTAGAATTCTTCATTCTTACTTTCCCTACCCACAAAAAGGTGTGTTCTTTCAAGTTCAGCAAGTCCAGTTTGTGCTGCCTATATGCTTGCGTGTATGACTATAAACTTGAATGTGGTTAACATACCAGGGACCATCCCTCTAAAGAGAATTGACTCTCCCTCTCCCAGACACTATCAATTGCTGGTAGCTCCTCCACTGGGTGGGACTTCATACACACCTTCCCTCTCCATTCAGGGATTTTGTGTGGCCTGAACTTATCCAAGTCTTTGCATGCTGTCACAACCACTGTGACTTCATATGGAAATTTGCCCTGCTGAGGCCATAAAATACTGTTTTCTGGTCATTGACTTCCTCCAGCTCTTATATTTCTGTACCCTCTTCTGCAATGATTCCTGAGACTTGGGAAGAGAGTTGTGATAAAGATGTTCCATTCCACACTCTCTAATTCTCTACATGTTGACTAACTGTGTTAATAACCATCTACAGCAAAAAGGAGAAGAGGAGGAGGAGGGGGCGGAGGAAGAAGAAGAGGAGGAGGAAGAGGAGGAGGAAGAGGAGGAGGAAGAGGAGGAGGAAAAGGAGGAGGAAGAGGAAGAGGAGGATGAAGAGGAGGAAGAAGAGGAGGATGAAGAGGAGGAAGAAGAGGAGGAGGAAGACGAGGAGGAAGAAGAGGAGGAAGCTTCTTGATCAGGGTTGAGGTATTCACTAGTCCAGGAGCTATCAGTAGTCATTAGGAGTTAGTTTAATATTGTTTCCATTTGACAGAATAATATCAGTAATAAAAACAACATAATACTGCCACTAAAATAGATATGTAAATCAGTGGCACAGAATAGAGGCCCAAAGTATAAAGCTAGGCAGCTTCAGCCACCTGATTTTTTTTTTTTTTTTTACAAATATGCATGTGAGAAGAGCTGGATATAGAAATACAACCACAACATTAACCCAAGCTGGATAGAGACATATAATAAAGACCAGGTAAAGCCAATTGGTACCAACACCCACCAAAGAAAATGCAAAAACAAATAGTGCAATCTCTGAAGTTAAAAAAAAAAAAATCTCCCTTCCATAATAGTAACGATAGAAAATGAAGTAAATACAGTAATGATAAAAAGGGGAAGGGATCAAATAAAACACAAGGACAGAAAATTCTGAGAAAGACACAAGAGCTCAAATGTGATTCTACACTAGAGAAAATATGTAAAGTTAAAGATCATAATAGTGCAAAGGAATTAAACAATACTGAAAATACACTACAGAGGGGTGAAAAGAAGCAAACGATTCAAATAGTGATGAAGAAATTAAGGAAACCAGGCCCACACTTGTTGCTTTCAAGTCCAACCCAACTGCAGCCACCCTTAAAGGACGAGACAATTCTTACACTGAGGATACCTGGGCCTGGGACCAGTCCCTGTTCCTGCTGGAAGCAAGCAACATGTATTAGGGAGGTGGTCATTATATGCTGGTCATGCATGCATTAATAATTTTACTACTTCATTATTTCTTCTTTATTGACTGGTCAACTGTATTTCTTTTTTTTTTTTTTTTTTTTAGGTTTTTCGAAACAGGGTTTCTCTGTGTAGCCCTGGCTGTCCTGGAACTCACTCTGTAGACCAGGCTGGCCTCAAACTCAGAAATCCGCCTGCCTCTGCCTCCCAAGTGCTGGGATTAAAGGTGGGCGCCACCACCGCCAGGCCATTTCCCAAGCAAAGGACACAGGCTCGCCCTCTGCAGGTGGCTACCTTAGCTGCTGCGCCACCGCTGGCTTGCTGGTCAACTGTATTTTTAAGACACCATTTTAATGGTTACCGTACACATCACAGTATATACCCCTGACTCCTACTCTCCAAAACTCAGAATAGTCCTTTGACGCTTCTTCAGTAACGCCTAAGCTACAAGCATTTGAACTCCATCTATTTTCTCCATCTCAAGTGTAACTGCTGCCGTGTATTTTCACAAGACATGATTTTTGCTTCATATAATCAACTCTGATGTAATCGTAAAAATATTTACCTGTTCTGTGACTCAATGCTCACTGGGCTTCACGCTGTGATCAGTATTGACAGCTAGTTTAGTAATCCTTTCAAAGAACCAACTGTTTTGGTTTGTTAACACGCTTTCTTCTTGTCATTACTTTCTATATTTAGTTTATTGTTTTATAAATTTATTGAGTCTACATTTTGGCTCATTAAATTTTGAAGTTTTTTTTTCTACTCTCGAATCCCCCTCCACACTGGTGGAATTTTACAGCAGCAGTGTTTGCAAACTTTTATTAATATTTCTTTTTGATGCAAGGATTATTTATAAGGGAATCCAAAAATCTCCAAGCATATGACAATGGCTGGTTTTGGTTTGGGTTTCATTCTTTAATCTTCACATAAAATGTTAAAGAAGGCCTTATTACACTCATCCTTTGATACTTGAAGACTTTATTGTTCCATATATTAGCCATAATTTTAAATGATCTCTTTTCTCTGTCACTCAGCAATTAATGCTGGTCTGAAATTCACTATGTAGCCCAGGCTGACTGCAAACTCACAGAAATCTTACTGCCCCTGCCTCGTGAGTAGCTGGACTCTCAGGTTTGAGCTGGCTAATCTTAAATGTTCCATGTCTGCATGGGAGTGGTATATACTATAGAATTCAAAGAGATGGGACTTTATTACCATAAAGTTATTAAATTTTGTTATGTGAATATGTAATATACCTTTATTTTTTTATCTTGATCTATCAAAAGCTGGGAGTGAATGCATTTAAACTGCTCACTAAAATAATAAGAATGGTATTCATTTCTATATATGTAATTCTGCTCTCTGGTTATAGGGTTTATAGCATGGAAGAATTGATGTGAACATCTAAGAACAGGAAGACATTTAGAATTCCAAATTGACATACTCATGAAAGAAACCTCACGTTACATCATAGCTAAAGTGCCAAGACTGTAGAACAGAGCAGCAATAGGAGAAGCTGTAAGAGAAAAAGGCCAACTTGTGTGCAAAAGGCAAAGCATCAGAATCATTCCAGACAACCTGGCCAAAAGTAACAGCCAGGAAAGCAGGGCGTGCGTACGTCAAGGCTTGAGAGTAGAAAGCTGTCAGCCAGAATCAGTGTGTTCAGCAAAGTCGTCTTTCACAGTCAGTGAGGAAATAACGTTTGTAAGGTAAGCACAAACTGAGCAATTTATGGGGCTAAACAAGCATTGCAGGCAATACTTGAAAGAATTCTAAACAAAGAGGAAGAAAGAGTCACAGATATGAGAGGTCAGCAAAGGATAAATTTCCTGGGGGGGGGGGAAGAGAGACAGACAGACAGACAGACAGACAGACAGACAGACAGACAGACAGACAGACAGAGAGAGACAGCAAGGGAGAGAGGGAGAGATAGATAGATAGATAGATAGATAGATAGATAGATAGATAGATAGACAGACAGACTAAAAAACAACTAGGAAAGAATCAAACATGTCCAAACCAGTGAAGTAGTAAATCCAGAAGGTGAAAGGGAGGAGAAAAAGAGAGGAGGAGGGAGGGGGATGAAGAGAGAGAGAGAGAGAGAGAGAGAGAGAGAGAGAGAGAGAGAGAGAGAGAGAGAGAGAGAGAGAGAGATATTTCTCAATATTTAAACAAACCAGGAAAATAATTCATAAAATTATACCAATCAGTAAAACTCTCAGTTAATGGTTATAGAATAAGAAGGTTTCCTCTCATGCCCACGCTCCAGCGGGTAGCCGGTTGTGGTGGCGCATGCCCGTAGGGTTTGCTGACGGAGGCAGAGGCAGGAGGGTAAGAGAGTAAGAGATTAAGAGAGTGAGGAGGGGGCAAGCAGCCCCTTCTATAGTGGACCAGGCCTACGTGGCTGTTGCTAGGTAACTGTGGGGAGGAGCATACCTGGCTGTTGCCAGGTAACTGTGGAGGTGGAGTTTAGACAGAATGCTAACAGTATACCCACGCACACATGGGAAGAACAAATTACACTCAGTGAGTTAGAAATAGAGAACATGGAATTGGAAAACATCATGGGGCAGCTGAGGAGGGGTTAAAGGAGATCAGTGGGGAATGGATAGGATCAAAATAGAGCACCCGTATGTGTGAAATTCCCAAAGAATGTATAAAAATATCGTTTCAAAAGAACCAACTTTTAAAACCTGTCTCGGTATACCAAATACAGGTTTCGCTACGACATTTTCATTTATTTATGTCACAGTCTGTTTTCAGATCCACCCCAGTCACCCTCTGAGAACCCCACCACCACTTCCAATGGTCACTTCCTGCCTCCAAATAGCTGCTCTTCACTTTCATGCCATGATTCTGTATGCAACAACACACGACATTTGTATTTTTGTCCCCATCATTCCCCCATTACAGTCTCTGGATCCCTCACCAACCCCTCCCTGTATAATCCTGCCTTCTTTCATGAAGTTTCATATTCACATATGTAATCTATGCATTCAAGACAGGCTACAGAATAGTTGTCTTTCTGAGCCTGATCTGTTATTACTTAACATGTATCCCAGATCCATTTCCGTGAAAATGACGTAATTTTTTTAAATGACATAAAATTCTATTATTTTTATGTTTGAATTTTAAAAAAAGGTCATGAATTCAAGAGAAAACAAAGGATACATGGTAAGGGTTGGAGGGAGAATAGGGAAGAGAGAAAAATAAAATTGTATTTTAGTTTTTTTTTACATTCTAGGCTAATCCTTGTCTGCAGTGTTGCATACAGTGCATGGCAAACATAGATTTGTAACTATCACCATGGCGTGCTCATGTACATCCCTTGAGTATAAACTCAGACGTGACACATGCAAATCATACAGTAGTTATCTTTCTACACCTTTGAGGAGCATGCGCCTGACTTTCCCAGCGGACACACTAGTTTGTACTCTCACCATTAGTGTGAATCGTTCCTCTTCCCCCCGCATCCTCACCATCATCTCTTGTTTGTTTTAATGTGAGCCACTCTGACTTGAATGTGTTGCAGTAAATCTTCGACCCAAGAAGGCCCGATCAATAAAAACACAACTCAAATACTCTAAGTACAAACTGCACGCCAAGATTGGGCAGATTTACCACTACACTCCTCTATTCCCCATCCGTGAGATCCCTTATAACTTGCGGTTTTGCCAGGCCACGTGCATCTCCTCCATTGTCCTTCCACCTTCCTCCTCATCGTCCTCCTCCTCTCTCACCAAAACTCTTCGCTCCACCTCCCCTTCTACTGCCCAATCACAGGCTCTACCCTTTATTCTACAAATTAAGGTGGGCAGAAGGTTCACAAGTCACCTGAGTACTGACTCCTCGTCTGCAGCCCCTCCCAGGAAAGCAGAATTAGCATCAAAATACAAGACGGGGCTATCCACCACACTTCCCCTTTTCTGTCCAAGTAAAAGACTCTTTTATCTCAGATGTAAATTGAGCATAAATATTACCATTTTGTGATTGACAAAGTGCAAGAGAATGACCTGAAATCAAGTTGCACTTTTATTGTCAAGAAAGTCCTTTCTGGGGACAACCATACAAGCACATATTGCTGCCCCGGCTTTTTATGTGGGTCTGGGCCTGAACTCCTCCTGTTTGCACGGTTAGCATGTCTTTGAGGTCTTTGAGCCGGCTCCTGAGCCCATTTTCCCTTTTTTTTTTTTCATCCCTTCCCCTTCCCCCTTATATTCCCCAACTTTTTTCTTCTCTACTGTGTCTTTGGTGGTAGTTAGATATTATTTCTAACCTTTATTTTGCTTTGAACTTTCTAACGAATGAGAAATATTTTTCTGGGCTTTTGCTCTTTTTCCCCGCCTGCTAACAGGCGTCTTGACTGCTCCCCTCCCCCCCACCCCACTTCTTTAGCCCGCTTCTCCATAACGCTCCCCTTTCTCTGTCTCCTTTCCTTGTCATAGCCACGTGCCATTTTTGCGTTTACCCTAATGATATTTTTTTTATTTCATAGAACATTCTTTATTCAGAATTCTGGTGTTCCTGCTTTCGAAGTATTGATGATACTTTAGTGGGCTTTAATCAATTTTAAGTGAAATTCTTTACCTTGTACAATACTATGCATCTGTTGCTACTTTAATAGTTCTTTTTTTTTTTTTCTCCTGTTTTGAAGATATGGGGAATTGAGCCCTCCAAAGGAGGAGGAGCAATAGGAAGATACACAAATAGAGACAGCAGAGACATACAAACAGACAGACTGTAATACAGAAACATACACAGTGAGAAAGAAACGCTGGCTGACATTGTCCTGCAAAATATCAAAATTTTTCAATTACTGAGTTTCAGAAAAATTGAAATAAGAAAAAAAAAAAAAAAAACAACCAAAACAAAAACAACAGACGAATATTGCAAAAATTCCCTAGTGAAATGGTCAATGACCTCGAGGTACAAACAAGCAAATTAGTTCGATCCAGGATCAGGGTCAGGGAAGTCAACATTAGAGAAAAAAAGACCCTCAAAATAAATGAAATAAGCACCATTGGTGTGCACAACCCAAAAGATAACTTCAGGAAGAAAACTGAGCTTCTGAACATATAGTGCCGGAAATGAAAAGAACTCACTGAATCACATTCAAACGGCGAGGGAGAGGCACCAACAGACTGAGCAGAATAACACCTGCAAGCTAAAGAAGACTACAACCAAAGGTCAAAAAAGGAAAACACTACATCCAAACATCAATAAAGAAGAAAGAAAAATAAATGAGGAGAAACACAATATCCAAGAACTCTGCGACATGACCAAGAGACCGATGGAAGAATCCCCTGGACAGAAGTCTGAGAAGCTGAAATAAAAGCTAAATGCTAAGCTCTACCACAGGAAGCGCGAACAACCTAAAGTGTTCTAGCTAACAACTGGAAAATGAACATGTGGTGCTTATACACTATGGAGTACGATTAGGCTGGAAAGAGAATCGAGGTCATGAAATTTTCACGTAAATGAGTGGAACTAGAAAAGATGATAGCGAGTGGCGTAACCCAGACCCAGAAAGACAAACACCGCATTTCTCTCTCCTCTGTGCTTCCCAGCTCCAAATCCTCAAGCATAAATATAAAACCTGGACAAAAGGCAGGAGAGTGAGAAGAGACCATGAGGAGTGGCTAAGGAGGAAAAGACCAAGATACAGGTGATATTAGAGGGGAGATGAAAAAAATGAGGAGGGGAGTGTTAATTGGGAAGAGAGAAGGGAGGTCAGTACAGAAGGAGAGGGGGTGAGGAGGGATCCACTAAGGAAGTTTGAGAAGGCTTTAAGGAAAAATTGTATATTTACCTAAAATTATATATAATATATATATAAATGTGTCATACATATACATGTACATATATATTGAAGTTATGCTACTTCTTTGGATTGACAATGCTCTCCCTCAAGAGTCTCAGACCATCTAGTTTTAAAAAAAAAAAAGCACCAAGCATGAGAAATCTCTTTTCAAGTTGGCCAGAAGAGCCAAGAGACCGCCCCCCCCCCCCCAAAACAATATAGGCTATTTCTGCTGCCCTTAGATGCCTCTAGAGGTTGAGGGTAAGTCTCTATTGCTGAAGACTTTGGCCACAGGATTCAGAAGATTTGGTCTGGATCTGACCTGCAAACCCCTGCCCTAAAGACCAGATTTCATAGTCTCAGAAGGTGTTATACAAGCATGCAATGGAGGGAAGTAATCAATATTCCCACCCAGGTGTGATGTCAAACACTACAATGACTAGCCCTGCAAGACTCTTCCAAAGGTGCAATAATGAAACTCATGCCATGGTGGCAACCAGCAGCTCTCTAGTTGGAGGTAAGGCCAGCTCAACAAGAGAGAAAATGTGCCTGTTACTAGAACCATCATCAACTGCCTGGAGCTAGTGAGGTCACGGATCGGAGAGGAGAATCTACTACCGCCATTTCTCTAGACCAGCATAAATCCGAAGTGTGTTGAAGATACTGATCCTTGTACCCACAGGTAAGTGTGGCTCTCGTGCCTCATCAAAGAAGCTTCTTCTTACAATAGATAAAGATCATCATAGAAAATCACAAATGGTCAAAATTCAGAGAACAACTGACCATGGGGTGTCCAGCCCCACTGGATGTATCTACAACACAGCTGACCATGGGGTGTTCAGCCCCACTGGATGTATCTACAACACAGCTGACCATGGGGTGTCCAGCCCCACTGGATGTATCTACAACACAGCTGACCATGGGGTGTCCAGCCCCACTGGATGTATCTACAACACAATTCCTATACCTGAAGCTCAGGGAACATCACAGAAGTGGGGACAGAAGCCGGGCGGTGGTGGCGCATGCCTTTAATCCCAGCACTTGGGAGGCAGAGGCAGGTGGATTTCTGAGTTCGAGGCTAGCCTGATCTATAGAGTGAGTTCTAGGACAGCCAGGGCTACACAGAGAAACCTTGTCTCGAAAAAACAAAACAAAAAACAAAAAAAAAAAAAAAACAAACAAAAAAAAGAAGTGGGGACAGAAAGAAAGATTGTAAGTGTCAGCTATCTATTGTATTATGTCTCCTAGAAATGACAGGGAAACTACACCCATGACAACACAACAATACAGCTGCCTGGACAAGACCTGGACAAGGACAATATTAATAATAGGCACGCTAATGTGGAAGGAAGAACTCTGATGAGGCCCCACCCCCTAGACAAAGAACTACAGGAAACTAAGGGCTGCTGAGAGAGGGGGACATAGTCTTCTCCCATAGACGACCCCCTCCCCCAACTAGTTACACAATGCCAAACGGCAAGCTCTGAAATCGTTATACACATACAAGCAACACTAAATAGATTCAGTGGGCTGTATTAGACAGAAAAGGGCTTTTCATCTTTTCCTGGAGAGATTCTGATGGCAAGAGAGAGAGATACATTAAGTGCTTAAGAAACAAATGGTCCTTGGGGTTACATTCAAATTCTCCTTTCATCGGCAAATTTACTAAGTGCGAATGACGGTGTATAAGTTCATCTACTCTCAAATAGATACAATGGGGATATTAATAACACACTTAGAAGAGAACAAGTTTTGATAAACTCTGACCAAGGACTAAACCACGAGCGTGAGCGAATCTTCTCAAAGAAAATGAAGGAGGTGCTCACGGGCTTGCGCCCTTGCAGACCTACTTGCAATTTGCAATAGTACCACTAGAGGGCAGCTCCCAATGCAGGAGGTTTACTCAGTATTCAGGGACTCCAGGATTAGGGAAATGGCTGGGATCCTTCATAAAAGCAACCTGAAAGCATCCTTCTCCCATCTCAGAGTTTCAAGAGGCACCCATACAAAGCCTGGCTGTTTATGACCAAGTAGATGTCTGGACCCAAACCCTTCATATGCAACTAAGCTGTTAGGTAACATTTTTCTTTGTGGCACTCTGACCTGACACAATTCTAAATTGGATGATGGGGACGCTCAGGAGCCTCAGGAGTAAACAGGAGGTGAAAACAAAAATTTGACTCATGGACACCCCTTAACAATGTGCGCGCGCGCGTGTGTGTGTGTGCGTGTGCGTGTGCGTGTGCGTGTGCGTGTGTGTGTGTGTGTTTATGGAGTAAACAGTTGCTGGGATGGAGACTCTGAGCAGCCAAACCAAGGAAAGAGATGTTGGGCAGGTCAAGTTGCCCAGAGATGCAGTTCTCAGGTCTGGTGGGCCTTCTGGTGACGTGACTGTTTTCGAGTTATCCCTGCTGCTTCTAAGTAACCCTTCAGCTATGGTCCTGTGACTAAATTGGACACGGGTGCAATGGTTACTTTGATCCACTATGGACTTTCTCCCTTTCTGAGGTGACTAGACCCACACGTTGTGTCTCCCCAGGGAGAGACTGTCACACAGCAAGCTCAGTGTGCAGGGATTTATAGTCAGGCAAAACTACAAAAGTCCTGAATCCAGAGCAAACAAATCTATTTTTTAATGTAGGTTTTCCCTGGAGGGTTTAGAGCCAGGGTTTAGAGCATACACCTTTGGGTTTTAAACATATGCTGTAGTGTCTGGCACGCAGCAAATGCTCAACAGTGTTTGCTCAGGCATGAGCTGATAAATGAATTAGTAAACACCGGGTTTTTCGGGCCTTCTTACTATAATATTTTATCCTAATTTTTGAATCATTCTACGTTTTAGCCTCTGAGAATGTCAAATACTTTGAAGGTATCTCAGAGTGAATTCAGCACCCGCCACGCGGTTAGAATACAAGGAACACCGATTGACTGCTTTGCCTAAGTACAAGCCACTCGACTTTTTAGAATGTCATCAACTGCTCAAGTAGAGTCACACACACCTAAACTTTAAATGTTTCCAACAAAAATGAAAATAAGAATATCATTTTAAAGAAAAAAATATAAGTATGTGGAAGAAATGCGCAATGCATTTTCTTAAAATATCACGTATGAGAGAAAGCTCAAAGCAAAGCATGGAGGGGGGGGGTTGTGCCTGTTATTCCAACACTCAGAAGACAAAGGTAGGAGGATCGCTGTGAATCCAAGACAGGAACTGCCTAGTGAATTCTTGGGCATCCCGGGCTACAGGGTGAGACCCTGTCTCAACACACACACACACACACACACACACACACACACACACACACACACACACGAGAGAGAGAGAGAGAGAGAGAGAGAGAGAGAGAGAGAGAGAGAGAGAGACAGACAGACAGACAGACAGAGACAGAGAGACAGAGACATAGAGAGAGACAGAGAGAAACAGAGAGAGAGAGAGAGAAAGAGAGAGAGACAGACAGACAGACAGTCAGACAGAAACAGAGACAAAGAAAGACAGGGAGAACAACAGAATGAGCTCGAAGAATAAGCCAGTTGATTTTGCATTCTCCGCTCATTCACTCTAGCCAGAAGGTGGCGACATTTTGTCATCATGGAGTGAGTCCCAGAGGCCTGTTATTTTTATTCAGTAAGTGGACAGTGGGAGGCGTACGTTCTCATGCACTAGGAAATTAATTAATACTGCATAGATCTTGGGGATGAGAGAGCTTACGATCTACGAGGTTGAAGTGGTATATCGATAACTTAGAAGTACAATAATGACATAAAAGTATAGCATCTTCTGGGAGCAAAAGTCTAAACAGACATGAGAATATCCACATGGGTACAAAGCCCAAGGAGCGCCGTTATCAGTTATCAAGAAACTTTAAACCATCAGTGAGATGCTGCTATACCCCGACAGAATAACTACAGTGAGAAGGTTCAGAACCCCAGCAATGGTGGCTCTGGGAGCAACCAGACTCTCTCCTGCTCCTAGGGAGTGGCAACTGAAGTAACCATTTGAAGAATTCTTTATAGTAGTTGCTAAAAGCAAGTTACAGATACTTGTCACCCAAAAGTTTTTTTCTGCGTGCTTATCAGAAGAAATAAAATATGGGCCCAATGTCTGCATAAATATGCTCATGGGAAATTATATATAATAGTAAAACACTGAAAACACTCAACTATCCATCGATAATATAGTATATAAATAACTTAGAGTCATAATTTGTAGCCCAGGCTAGCCTCAAATTCATGATCCTTTGCTGTGCCTCAGTAGCCTAAGGCAGGGGCTGGGGGAGAATTATAGTTATGTATAATCTCGCTAGCTTAACTTCCCTTTTCCTTAAAGAAAGAGACACCACAATGAGATTATAGGAAGTTCAAAAATAGTTATTTTAAGATCAGAGAACATAAGTGGCTATGCAAGGCATAAAAGATGTCCATTAATGAACAAGTCTCCTGTACCCTCAGCCCCAGGCTGTCACCACAGGGAAGGATGAGGTGAATGGGCAGGGGAGGCAGCCAGGGGGACTGACATTTGCCACGTTGAATCAGCACAAAATGAGAACAAATTGGGAAGCTAATTGAGAATTGCCAGTCGATCAAAGTCAACCTTGTTTGGACAGAAAGAGAACAGCAGTGGGAGAGCACCCAATTTAAGTCAAGGGATCATTTCGAGGCTCGAAATTAGACATGGAAAAAGAAAAGCATGGTTTCAGCAAAGTCCAATTAAAGCATGAAGAATCCAATTTGGATCGAATCGGCAGGCCTGTCTCAGCACTGGGGCAAGATGCTTATCTGGTCCAGGCGCCACCACCCAGAGACATTCATCTCCCCCTATCTGCCTCTCCTCCTTCTCCAGCAGACATGCTCCCTGGGCTTTCCTGCAACGTGTATGGTCCTAGTCCACTTGCCAATCTCTTATTTTATCCATCCGTTGTCTAATGTGCTGATACCTTTTATCTTGACACTTGCCCTGGTCCCGTCTTGTCTTGCAGTTGTATAAGTTATTACAGCAGCTGCAGCCACTTTCAGGACTCTGTTGGCTTTCAACATCTGAGATTTCCTTTCTCGTAGTTCTGGAGACTCAGCGCTCCAAACTAGTTTCACTGCAGTCCAGGAGTTGGCACAGAGGCACTCTGGAAAACTGGAAGAAAATCCATTCCTACCCCCTTTGAGGTTGGGGACTGCCTGATACCCTGGGCTTGAAGTGACATCACTGCCCCTTAATCTCTACTTGCATATGCCTTGTTGTTTGCTACGAGTCATCTGCCTTTCCCACTGTCTCGGGAGCACGTGGTGACATTTAGGACCCACCTGGATAATCCCAGGTAATCTGGGTAAGATATTTAATAACCTAAATTACCATATAAGGTAGAATCCACTTTTTTTTTTCACACATAGCAATGTTCACTATTTCTGGGGATTATGTTTGGTTCATTGGGGAGCCCATTGACCCACCTGTCAGTTTTCATACCCCAGAACTAAACAAACCCTGTTGGTAGAGCGGTGGCTGAGCGGGTGGTGGATCTCAGAAGTAAAAAGCACATATGTAGCATACGCGGGCGCCCAGGCTCAACTCCTCCTGACATCTCTCTTTCTCCTGTCATATCTTCTTAGCAGACATCATTGATCATATTTTTGCTGATCCCCACATTCTACAACTATTGGGATGCCTTATCTACCACCTAGTTCAAGGCAGACTAACTCTTACACTATTACAAGGCTTCCAACTGGTTCCCCCTGCCTCCTTCCAATTGCTATGGCTGAGGAGATCATTTAAACAGCACTCTCAGGTGGTCGTCTCCCTTCCAACCACCCAATGGCTTCCCATCACATTTAAGTCAAAATGTGACGGGTGTCTACTCCTGTGGCTTCCTTGTCCTTCTGTGTTTGCTCCCCGCCGCCCCTCCAGCCATGCTGGATTCTTATTGCTAACTCAGCTCCATGCTCCTGTCTCACAAGCCAGCACCTTCTCTTCTCTCTGCAGGACTCACTTCCTCAGAAGTTTCTTCCGTTGTCCTTTGATCTTCTGGAAGTACCTGTATGACTGTCACTTAGTCAGAGAGACTTCTCTCTGACACAGTACTTTTAAAAAGTCTTTCTGTCACCCTCTCAAGACATTAACACCCAACACTGAGTGACGTATTATATGTCCAAATGACTTTTTCTGCACTATACTATACATTTTCTGAGAACAGGAGCGATAAGATTCTGTTCAACGCTGGACAGAACAGGAACGCGCTGAGCACTGTTGAGTGGATAAATGAATGAGTGAGTGATTGACAGATCCCAGGGTGTGGGTGGTAAGATTTAAAAGGAAAGCTCTTCGAGGGGACCTTTCTCTATTCTCCCAACCACAATCCCAAGTAAATATAGCTGTACTTTCTTCTCAGCTTGAGCATCTCCGCCTTCTCTCACCCAATGTTAGAGCTGCAGAGGCGGGGACATTGGCCACCCCCATCTCAGCTTTCTGATCAGCCTTCCGGGGATGTGGGCAGGGTGGCCGGCAAGCAGAAAAGACTAAGAGAACAGAAACCAATGAATGAGTGCTGGGGGGGGCAGGGCACCACTCTGTCATGCAAATATTAGACATTAAAACAAAAAGCGAGCGTTACCAAATCAAGATTTTCTGTAACTTTTTAGCAGAAAAGCTGCATTTGATAGGTACCTGAGGCAGCTGGCTGTCCATGAGTCTGCACAGAGTTACAAGCTCAAACTTTAGTCACCTCACCACCCTCCAAAGGAGTAACCATTGGCTCTGTGGCCAGTAAAAATCTATATGCAGAAATGTAATACCAATAAGCAGCTGGAATTTCAGAGACACGCATCAACTTGAATTTTAAATGCCTATCTCTATTTGCATTGGTCCCTTTTCCTTGCTATGACATAATGCCGGAGAAAACCAACTTAAAGGAAGTAAGAGTTATTTTGGTTCATGGTTTCAAAGGTTTCAATCCATAGCTGCTGGCTCTGCAAGTCACTGCTAATGGACTTGCGGTGAGACCATTGGCGATGGGAGAATGTGACAAAGGAGGTTGTTCACCTCATACCAGAAGACAACCTCAGAGAGTGACAGAACAGTCAGGGGGTGAGATACAATCTTTAAAGGGATGTCCTTAGTGACCTATTAGTTCCATCTCCTAGTTTCTACCATGTCCCAATAATGCCATCATATTATGAATCTATCAATTATGAATCCACTGAGTAGCCCAGAGCCCTCACTAATCACTTTCCCAAACCCCACTTTTGATCATTGTATTAAGGACAAAGACATCAACACATGTTTTGAGGGGTCCTTCCATGTCTCAATTATAACAGGATTCTTCAAGAGTCCCTTACTGGGCATCTATTTCCTTATCCACAGAATCAGAATAAACCATGCACATGCCTATAGTCCTGTCACTCAAGAAGTGAAAGGATCCTGAGGTCAAGGCCAAATGACAAGACTCTGTCTCAAAAAACCAAACGTACAATGTATGCTCTTGTTCAGTGGTACAGTGCTTTCCTAGTATGAGGGACACTGTAGGTTCAATCCCTAGTATGGCTAAGCAAATAGAGAGATAATGAGTATATCTTAGAGATATCACAAAAACTAAATGTTCTAGCCCACCACAGGACAGAACCAGCATAAATATCCTGTTGGCATTTTCCCTGTTTTATTGGGTTCTTTTACCTCTATCTCCCTTCTAACCCCCTCAACACTAGGTAGGAAAGAAAGATGGTTTGGGAAAATGGGGCATAGATCTCATTCAGCCATTAAAATAGCCTACTTCCTGTTGATCTGGGGCGTTGGGTTCCTTGGAGACGTCAAATCTCTGTAGTCATGGTATCATCAACTTCCTGTCAAACCATAACAAACAGCAGTGAGAAGAAGCATCCTTATGGAGTGACCCTGGCTCTCTTGGGACTCTGGCGTTTATACCTACTCCAGATAAAGTATCTGCAGTTGGTAAATATCATGCCCTTGCTAGTGCATGTGGCAAATCACAGTCACCTGCTGAGAAGTAGCCTTTTATCCCACATCAGGGATTAAAACCAAAACATATTCACATAACATGACTGGAGTTTTAAAGAAACCAATGTTCTCACTACGGCATCCTTAGTCAACCTATCCATGGAATAGAGAGGGCGCGGAGGTGCGAGTGATGACTGACAGCTACTACATTCTCTCTCCAGCAGGTCTGGAGATAACAACAGCAGCAACGACTTGTACTTTATGGGGAAGGGAATTGAGCCTAAAAGGATTCGTTGGTTCAACCTGAATCACAGAGCTGGGACCCAGATCCCAGACTTCTGGGTTCTTGTTGCACAGCTGATTCTAGGTGATTTGAAGAGCATGGTTGCTTTTAAGGCCACACATTTCTTCCATAGCTCCAGGCCAGCCACATAACACACTCCTCTAGGGAGACACTCCCCTAGCAGGGAGCATACCGGGTTAATTCTCTGAGCCTCACTCTTCTCCTCAGTCCAATCGATTTAATCAGAGAGGCCATTGCAGAAAGGATTAATCTAAGCACCATTGGATGATGTTAGTCTTATTCCCCACCTTTATGCTTTGGGGTGGCGTGGTTAGTGTTACCAAAAGAAATTACCAATTTTTATTAATCAAAAGTGCAAATATCAGGGCTGGAGAGATGGCTCAGCGGTTAAGAGACTGCTCTGCCGGAGGTCTTGAGTTCAATTCCCAGCAACCAGATGGTGGCTCACAACCATCTGTAATGGGATCCCATGACCTCTTTTGATATGTCTGAAGACAGCAGCAGCAGTATAGATAGGTAGATAGATAGATAGATAGATAGATAGATAGATTATTTAGCAGGATTTATATATATAATAACTAAATCGTTTTTTAAAATGTGCAAATATCAGAATTGCATGTAAGAGTTCAGCCTTAGTAACAGTGATTTTGTGAAAAGGAAGAATAATATCTAACATCCATTCAATACCTCTATGTGTTAGCTACAAAGGTTACTTCCTGTAATATCTACATCCGTACAAGGTGTGGCATCATCATCATCATCTTAACCCAGCAAATGAAGAAATTGAAACATCTGGAAATTTGGCAAATATTCGCAGGTAGCACAGAAAATAATGAGATACAAAACCTAGCAATTTCATTCCGGAGCCCCAACATCTAACCTCCCTCCTTCTAGACCTTCAGAATCCAAATCCCTAACAGAGATTCTATCCTTTGGTCCTTAGGGCCCCTGTTGTGAGTGTGGACATGTCCAGTCCTGACTATGACTAACTGGAGTTTCTTCATTGCTGTGTGATACCTGCCTGAGGAAGAACTACCTATTATCCCTGTTGGAGTTCCTCATCGAGAAGTAAGTTAGCACATAGCCATCTACAGAACGTGCTGTCTAGTTAATCACACACCACTTTCTACTTTAATTAATCTGATTCCTTTGCCTCTTCCACAGTCCCAGGGGGATTCTGGACCCACCCCTCTTGCTCTTCTGTAGCCCACGCCTAGCCCTGCAAGTAGACTGACATTTATGGGGAGAGTGTGGGAGATTCAGAAAGTACAAGATCTGGTACCTAGGTGCAGAGAGAGAGAGAGAGAGAGAGAGAGAGAGAGAGAGAGAGAGAGAGAGAGAGAGAGAGAGATTGACAGACAGAATGTAGAAAAGGGAATACAAGACAGTGCATTTGGGGCATTGACAGGTTGCACCATTTATTACACAATTAAAGTCGGACATTTGGCCTGGCATTGGTGAGGAAACAAAATTAGTAATAACCGGGATACAATCCAGTTTCTACTGATCACCTGCTTCAAGTCCAATATCCCAGTATTAAGGGAGCCCCTCATGGAGACAAATTTACCTTATCAACTGCAACCCTCCAGCACACCCCACGAGGTAGCAGAAGCAGCATCTGCCACTCCCTACCTATCACCCAAAGCCATTTGTCCACAAATGAGGAGTCAAGTGACCAGAATTGAAGTTTTTTCCAGTGCCTACCCCGTCTGGGTCACAGTAAATTGCATCCCTAAAAGCCACATTTTTTTTTTTTTTTTTTTTTTTTTTTTTTTTTTTTTTGGTTTTGGGCTCTGACAGATAATGCATCTTTAGGTAATTTTTTTTTTCAGCCTCTCTTCGACTAGCTAAACCTCATGTATTGGAAGCCATTAAGCCTATGCCTAGACACATGAGGCTTGACCAGGAAATCAATATAAGCCAGTGAAACACGATAGTTCCTTCCTCCTCTTGCTCATCTAAATGGGGAAAGCTTCCAGGGGTGTGCAGAGAACAGCCAGCTTCACAGTGCCATTTCTCCCTCCACACACACACACAGCAATGTAGGCAAAGGCTAAATTTAAAGACTTTAATGGTATGGTAAAGCTACCCTCCAATCTCCCTCCCATCTTAAAGACAATTATAGAATCTGCTCCAGGAGGGTGGAAAAGAGAGCTCAGAAACTGACTGGGTGAAATCGCCAGCTTTCTCCTTCTCGAGAGGACATCATGGTAACCACTCACATTTAGCGTCAAGCATTCTCAGAAACCTTTCTTCCCAAACCCCAGTCCTAAGACGTCTCTCTGCCTACTGCTCTACTTCGCCCCGCTTTTATTCATCTGAAATCATTTATTATTGACGGCAGCCTTTTATCCTGGTCTCCTCCTGCTCAGACTGTAGAACCTGGCAGGTTTGTGACTCTATAGCAGGCACCATTGTCACCCCTGGTAGGAGGCACTGGACAAGTTTGAGGGAGACAGTCATGGTGAAGTCACTGGCCTTAGCCAGCCATAAGATAATAACAAGTTGAAGCACCTGTAAAAGCCAGGAATATATTTTCTCACTATTTTTGAAGCTAATCCAAGATTAAGGTGCCAATATGGCTGGTTTCTGGTAACAGCTTTCTTTTTAGAGTTTCTGATAGCCACCTTCTTGGAGTGCTCATATGATGTGTGTGTGTGTGTGTGTGTGTGTGTGTGTGTGTGTGTGTGTGTGTGTGTACAGAGAGTGCAAACTCCTATATATCTCTTTACAAAGCCACTGTTCCCATTGTGAGTCTCTCAACTTAGTCATCTCCCAAATCCCCAGTAACAACATCCACATTGAAAGTCCCAGCTTCGGTTTACAGATGTAGGGGTCCACTTCAGGGTATGAATACTCTCTGTTCCTGGGTGAATAGATTGTGACAGAAACAGATGGGTCCCTTGAGTTAGGGACCACATATTTCTCAGGTGGCTTCTCTATGTTTTTGACTGAGCAGTGGCTGGTAAAACACAGTCTGGTACTTGTAATGTGATCCACAACAGAGCTGCTGTCAAAAGACAAAGATTTCAAATGTCACTGCTGGAAAGACTAGGATCAGAAACCAAAACCACTGGGCAAATAGGCCTCGAACAAGCACGTGACCATCTCCCTGGTTGGTTCTGGATAATATTATGCACAGAGAAATCCCATCAAATCAGCTGACTAGTAAAATGAGTTCATCTTTGTTCAGTTTCTGCCATAGTCCCATGAAAAGTCCACAAACTAGCAACTCAACGGCAGCCCTACCTTGAGGCCCTTCCAAAAGGGGAGCCCAGGGTGAAGCCTGGCTCTCCCATCTCTTTCATCACACTAAATGGGAGCTCTGGATGCTGATCCTCTAATAAATCTGAATCCTTCTTAAGCTTGATCTCTACAGTCGAACATCCCATTTCGATCGGCTTCCTATGCCGGTGAAATTCACTATTCAAACTTGAAAGACGGAGACCCAGAACCAATAGCTCTTAAGCTGTTTAAGCCTGGGAAGAGAAACTTCCTCTGCACTCAAGGATGTCCCTGTCCCCATTGTAATTGTGACAGTAGCCATCCCATCAGATCATAGGGTAGTGTTAAACTGAGTCTTACTACTTTTTTTTCTTAGACTTTTTTTTTTTTTTTAAAGACTAAAACTGTTCCAGATATAGTAGCTTGGATGTCAACTTTTCACCTTGTAAGTATACAACTTACATTGTCAGATTTTATTTAACGTCTTCTAGCACCCAAAAACAATTTTCATGTCAACTTTATATGTACTACTTAACTTCAAAACATATACAAAGTTAAGTAAAGATGGATTCCTAAAATCTGAAAAGCCTGAGAAATCATAGAATTAAGACTTTCTTCTGCCCCATCCCAACTTGCCTTCTATTCCTAATGTACATTCCCCAAGATCTCCTTTTAGTACAGACTAACAAGGGGAGACAAAGTAAAACTGGGGTGAGGTCCTGAGTAGCTGAAATTAGGATTCCAAGTGTCTGTTTCCCTGGTGATTTTAAGGCCTGGAGTGATTCTGATTAAAACAGACAAACAAACAGATTAGGAAAATAAATAAAACTTGGGGCAAATTGCAACAGACTCCAGAATTTCATCACCTGAATCTAGTCATAGATGTTTTGCATACACAACCAATGAGAAAGTGCATGAGTGTATGGGGTGTATTGTAAAAATCATCAATCTTAAATTAATTACTCTGACTTCAAACACCACGGCCCCAGCACTCAGACACATGTGCTCTGGTTTGAAATGGTTTGACTCTCCAAACTTCAGGTGTTGCCAATGTGTTGATATTAAGAAGTGGGGTCTTTAAGAGGTGATTAGGTTGAACGCTTCCCCCTTAATACCCTAATAAAAGAGGCTTTGCATAACAAGCACGTGACCATCTCCCTGGTTGGTTCTGGATAATATTATACACAGAGAAATCCCATCAAATTAGCCGACTAATAAAATTTCTTCATCTTTGCTCAGTTTCTGCCATAGTCCTATGCTTGCTTGGCCTTCACCTGTCTCTCCAAAAGACACAGTACCACTCTCCTCTGAAAGATGCAGCTCAAGCTCAGTCTTGGAAACAGAGATCAGCTCTCACCCAACGAGGAAACACCTTGACCTTGTATTTCTCAGCTTCCAGAGCTGTGAGAAATAGATACCCACTCTTCATAAATTGCCCTACTCTTACAGTGCAAATGGACTAAGACACTACCACACTATTGATCTGCGATCCTGGCCACGCATCAGAAGCACCTGTCACTTTCTGTGTATGGCCACTCAGAGATGTCTGACTATCAAAGTGGCAGGAGAAATGAGGCACCAGGATGTTGCAGAGTTACTAAAATATCTTTTCTATCCCGTAAGAGCTGAGACGAGCTGGGTTTCCACTGATGAAGTTGTGTGATCTTGAACATGGGCAGCAACTCGGAAAAACCATGTGGGGGACTTTGAGTTATATGTAGTGAATTGAAGCTGAGTTTTCCTACATCCCCTATAAAATGGGAAATGTAGTAACAACACTGTGAGGATACATAGAACAGACAAGAAAGAGCAGAAGACCAGACTGCATATGGAAGACAAAGAACTTCCCGGTGTATTTTATGAGTCATATGCACCTTACTATAAAACTAGGCAAGCATAATCAAAATCAAAACTGGATACTAATATTTCTATAGCTAACATCATAGTTAACTAATGCTGAAAGCTCCACTCCTGAGTTTCAGCTAAGTTTCAGAACTCTGCAAGCATGTCCACACTCTCGGAACTCTTATTTTACACAGTAAAGGAAGTCCCAATCAGAGAAAGCAAGAAATAAAACATTGGGAAAAGATCTTTACCAATCTTACTTCCAATACAGTGTTAATATCCAATATATACAAAGAACTCAAGAGAACCAAATAACCCTATTAAAATAATGGAGTACAGAGTTAAACAAAGAATTCTCAACTGAAGAATATCGAATGGCAGAGACACACTTAAAGAAATGTTCAACATCCTTAGTCATCAGTGTTAGTATTCTGTCTAAACTCCACCTCCACAGTTACCTGGCAACAGCCAGGTATGCTCCTCCCCATGGTTACCTGGTAATGAAAGGTCTAAGACTCCCCAGAAGGAGACCCCACTCAAGTCTCAGGATAGCACACACACTCAAAGACACACGAGAGACCGACTTGATGCAAGCACATGAGGCGGTTTAATCAGAGCTCTGGGCCAGTCTATATCTCCATATCTCACACAGGGGATAGAAGGACTGACCCCTTGGCTCAGGGATCTAGGGTTTATATATGGGTGGGGTGGGGAAAAGGGGGAACTTTCACGTGGGTGCACATGATTGGTTGTTTTACTTTTTTGAACATACTGATCCATGGGGGCAGGGTGCAGTTCCTCTCTTGGCCAGTCAGTTTCTGGGATGTTTTAACAGGCCTTTGTCTTGTAACTCCACCTCCTCTGTAACTAATTAACTGGGCCCAAACCTGCTGGCAGGCACTTTTAACTATTTAGGTTAGGGAAAAGGAATGGAATCACAGGGCCCTGTTATTTTTATTAGTTTGGGCCTATTTCAAAATTCTCTTTCAGTAACAGCCAGGTAGGCCTGGTCCACTATAAAAGAGGCTGCTTGCCCCCTCCTCTCTCTCTTACTCTCTTAATCTCTTACTCTTACCCTCTTACTCTCTTGCTTCTCTGTCCCCTCCCCCCTTCTCTTCCTCTCTCTCCATGTGGTCATGGCCAGCCTCTACTTCTCCCTCTTCTCTCTTTTTCTTCCATCTTCTTCCCCCTACCTTTGCCCTATCTCCTGAATAAACCTCCCCGCCCCCGCCCCCTTGGAACCGTGTGGTCTGGAGTGGTCTGTTTGCTATGGTCGGACTTCTTATATCAACTAACAATCAGGGAAATGCAAATAAAAAGGACCCTGAGATTCTGTAAGACACTGATGAGCCTTGGCTTACCGGAGACCCCCTGAGTGAACAATGCAGAACTGGGGATCGATGCAAAAGCAAAAGAATTTTATTGTTCCAACACATTCTCCTGCTCCCGAAAGAGAAACGGCAACCCCACACAGCCCGGTCAGCAAGTTTTTATACAGTTTTCAGAGTAGCAGCCATTAGGCACAATGTGATTGGCAGAACAGTGTGACTTTTAAACTGATTGGTCCTTAGGGAATGAGGTTGGCAAGGACTTCCCTTGTCTGTTGGTGGCCAACAGTTGGTTTGTCCTGCAGAACGTGTCCACATGCTCTGGGCCTCCCCGACCCGCCATTGACCATCAGTTCCCCCCCACCATGGTCTGAGGAATGTTAAATATCTTCTCCTTTCCAGAGGGGAGGGATGGCTACCTGTTCTATGACCTCACTCTCCTAGGAAGGGAGGGGGTTGAATTTTCCAAAGTCTCTGAGCCTAGTTACCCATGCCCCATTGTCACACACCTCCGTTCAGTTTTCTGACTCTGTATATATAGCCCTCATCATTTCCACCTCACACCAGTCAGAATGGCTAAGTTCAAAAACTCGGGTGACAGCAGATGCTGGTGAGGATGTGGAGAAAGAGGAACACTCCTCCATTGTTGGTGAGATTGCAAGCTGGTACAAACTCTCTGGAAATCAATCTGGTGGTTCCTCAGAGAACTAGACATAATACTACCCAAGGACCCAGAAGATGCTCCAACATATAACAAGGACACATGCTCAACTATGTTCATAACAACCTTATTTATAATAGCCAGAAGCTAGAAACAACTGTAGAGTAAAAAATTATAAGGACCATTTTATGAAATATATATAGGCTTTTTCTTTACCCTAAACCTGAGCAAGAGAATGCAGGTAACAGAAGGCGGAACTGAATGTAAGATTTCAGGCCTTCATTGCCCCGGGACACATTCCGGGTGGAGGACATTATCCCTGAATCAGAGGACACTTGCTGGATTAACATTCCTCAAGCCTCAGGGTGGGGAAGGCCCAAAGCAAGAAGACACATTCCTGACCACAGAAAAAGATACAAGTCATCTAGGTGGGGCTATGGTAAGTGAGAAATAGTTAACCTGAAATAGTTGGTAATGACAGGGTAGGGCATAGTGACATGGTAAAACTATATTCTTGAGAATGAGTGTGCAGAGTGATTTTCACATGGCTCTAAATCATTTGGGGTGGGTTCCTCTGAAATGTTCCACTATTTTTATGTTATGTATCCTTGACAACCCCTCAGCCCCCTTCCTACTCCCCTGGTTTGTGGTTTACCCCTTTAAAAAACCCTCCTCAGACTGACTGGCTTTGTCAAAACTCTACTCCTGCGCGAGTGTGCAGTTTGACCAATGGCTATCAGCTCTCTTCCCTAATAAACCTCTGCTGATTGCATCCAGGTATGGTGTCTTGGAGTTTGTGGGTGGTCGAGACTTCTTGAGACTTGAGTAAGGGTCTCCCGAGTCTGGGGGTCTTCACAACCCAGATGTCCCTCAACAGAGGAATGGATACAGAAAATGTGGTGCATTTACACAATGGAGTACTACACAGCAACTGAAAACAATGATTTCACAAAATTCGCAGCAGGCAAATGCATGGAACTAGAAAATATCATCCTGAGTGAGGTAGCCCAGTCAGTCACAGAAGAATACACACGGTATGTACTCACTCTTGGAGAGCTTTTTGGGATCATTTCTAGAAACTTGGCAAGAATTTGACCTTGGGCCCAGACAACTAAGTAAGCTCAAAGTGAGAATCTGACTTTGGGCTAGGACTCAGGAACTAGGCTCAGATGAAGAGCACTTAGATCTGAGTTAATGCAAAGCTCAGAGCAGGCTCAGCTGAGGCAGTGTGTGACAGTCCTTTTGTCTTGGCTATCCTGATTAGCCCCTAGAAAGGTGTTTATGTGATTTTGTTTATTGCCTTGCTTGTTCCTTGACCCAGAACTGATCTTATTATTTTGCATGTACTTAAAGTGATGTAAAAGCAGACTGGAAAAATAATGAACCCGCTTCAGCCTCACAACTGGCTGGAGTCGTGCGGCAGTGCTGCCTAATTGGTATTTTTTTTTCTTTTTAATCCTCTCTCCTGTCCTGGAGAACCTGTTGACTAACTGAGCTGGGTCAGTCACTCACTGATAAGTAGATATTAGGAAAAAAGCTCAGAATACCCACAATTCAAATCATAGACCATATAAAGCTTAAGAAGAAAGAAGACCAAAGTGTGGATGCTTCAGTCCTTCTTAGAAAGGGTAACAAAATATTCATGGGAGGTAGAGGGTAGGAAGAATTTGGGAGGAAGACAGGAGGGGGAGGGGAAAGGGGGCATAATCAGGTAGGGCAGGAGAAAGGGACAATATACACAGGATCAGGAAACTAAACAGAGATGTGTAGCAATGAGGTATGGGGAACTAGGGGTAGCCACCAGAAAGTCCAAGATGCCAGGAAAACAAGAGGCTCCCAGGACCCAACAAGGATGACATTAGCTAAAATACCCCTTAGAAAAAACAACAATATCAACCAACCAGACCCAACTCCCCCTCCCCCCCAGCTTCCAGGGACTAAACCACCACCAAAGAGTACACATGAAAAAATCCATGGCTCCAGCTGCATATATAGCAGAAGATAGCACTGTCCGGCATCAACAGGAAGAGAGGCCCTTGGTCCCATGAAAGCTCAATGCCCCATTGTAGGGGAATGTTAGGGCCCTGAGGTGGGAGTGTGTAGGTGCATGGGGGAACACCCTCATAGAAGCATGGTGAGGGAGATAGGATAGGGATTTTGCAGAGGGGTAACCAGGAAAGGCAATAACAGTTGAAATGTAAATAAATAAAATATCCAATAAAAAAAAGAAAGGAATAGACAAATTGTCTATGTTTAGTAATGACGTTATCTCCATAGGAAACTCCAAACGAAAAGGTATATGCTTATAATCACAGTCCTGGGGAAGCAGAGACAGTTTGCCCAGCAGCCAGTTTAACCAAACCAGTGAGCTTCACAGTCAATGAGAGAATTTGCCTAAAGAAGTAAGCTGGAAAGTTGGGTTAAGACAGACACCCCAATCCTGGCCTTCAGCCCTGCACATGCATATGTGGGCAAGTGCACACATGCATGCACGCATGCACGGGCAAGTGCACACAGACACACACACACTTAGCACAATTAGGTTCATTTCTCAACACTGAAAGAAGAAATGAAGACAAGTCAATGAGGTCCATAGTATAGTTCACCACAGGCACCAAGAGCAGTCTTCCTGAGTCTCCAAGATGTCCCCTTTGGGAGTCTGGTAAAGACCACACAGACTCAATATTTGTATATAGTCCTGGTAACTAACAATTGTTTTTAAAAGGTGAGGGAAACTGAAGGCCAAATTAAGAGGGATCTTTTTTAAATTTATTGTTGTTGTTGTTGTGTGAATGGTGCGTGTGAGTATGATTGTATTCACTGGGTGTGTGGAAATCAGGACAACTTTCAAGAGTTGATTTTCTCCTCGGTCACGGGCTCCCTGAATTGAACTCAAGTGGTCAGGCATTCCTGGCAAGCGTTTGCCCACTGAACCATCTCTCCAGCATGAAATTTAAAAAAATGTAAACTGAGGTTATCACCCAAGATGTTATAAAGACTTCTTTACTGAGGGTTGGTGGCTGGCAAGGGTCATTGTAGTGTGCTGAGATTGGTTGTGTGGGAGCAAGAAATACACACTCCAAGGGGGTATCAGCTGCCGCAACGCAGGGAAGTAGACCGCAGCCCTGGAGCCTACAGGGGGAAAGTAACAAGGCCTGAGAAAGAAAGTGAGCCTCACAGCTCAAGAGAAACAGAGCGGTGTTCTTTCCGGAGCACAGGACCAGCACAAAGCATCAGTAGGCAAGTAGGCTGGGGGTAGATCTGAGGGTACCATGCGGGGAGTAGGAAACACGTCTGTGTGGGTGGGTGGAGTAGAAAAATTAATCGGGATTTCAGGCAGAAAAGAGTCTGCACGTCTGGTGATGGTGCGGGTGGAATTTCTGCCTTGTGAGCGTGGCCAAGTTTGAGAGCGAATATCCCTTTGGTGAGGGAAAACTGCTTCCCCTCCCTCCCACCCAGAAGAGCGAGCAGCACTGCCTGTTCCCACACATCCTCTCTTAGCAGGCTCAAGGCACATTAATCATAGTCTTCCTCACAGCGTACATTAGCACAGACGCTTCCCCACGGCCCAAAAAAAAAAAATGTTCCATATTTATGTCCTCATTTAAGCCTCACTGTTCAAAATGCAAAGGTTGTCATGAAGCTTGTGGCTAAATGGTTGACTTGGTGTTGTGAGGGTATAATAACCAACTCTGAACTACCAACTCTACTCCATGCTTTCCTGTCCAGCCATGTTGGCACCCAAGCCACAGGCTCTTTTGCAATGGGAAAGCGCAGGGGTAAGATCTTCAGAGAGAAACACTAACAGCAAAAATCCAGCCTCGCGGAAGCAGGCATTGCTTCCCAAGGAGCTGAGCTGAATGAAGGCAGGGCACCATCTCTTTCGTTGATGGGCCGTTGTGTGTCTTAAGGAAAACAAGAAAATATCAAAATTCACCCCAACTGGTTTGACGTTTTTAGGTAATTCCTGTCTCAACCATACATGGGTCCTGGATTCATGAGAGTATATTTTTATCTCTCAACCTTTGAGCTGAAGCTAAGAGAGCTGCTGTTCTTTGCCTGCTGGATGAGGTTGCCATGGAAACTCTTTCAGGAGAAGGAGCGCCTCCCCCTTAGAATGTTGTGACTACAAGCAGGAACTAAAATGGATCAGCCACTCTAAGATGAGAAGGGGGGGTGTGGCACACAGACCAAACTAAGCATTACCCCTCCCCTCCTTCAGGATTCTCTGTACCCCACAAATATGAAGAGTTCCCCCAAACAGATTTCTGTCCAAATACACAATGTTAAACCCTGACCTTCCCTGATGCTTCCTTGAGCCTGGCCTGGAAGCCCAGTTATAACTAGGGGCATCAATAGCAGCAAAGGCGTGTGATATGTCTGAGCTGGCTTCCTGAGACCAACACAAGCATTTCTTCCCAAGCCCATGTTCAGAGTCGGCACACTGCGGGCTTAAAATGGGCCCTGCTGGGAACATTTTCACCACATACAGACACACAGAGAGTCAGACAGGCAGACAGAGAGACAGACAGGCAGACAGAGAGACAAGCACACTCACACACATGTACACACATAAATAAATAAATAAATAAATAAATAGTCCTACAGATTTAAGCTTTTGGAGGGAGCAGCTCACTTTTGAGACCCTTCTTTCTCTCCAGGATTCAGTGTCTGGTTTGGAATATATTGACTTTTAAATATTCCTGGGCTGAATGCATCTCTGAATACAAAAGAGATGCAATAACTCAGATTTGCGACACAGACTAGAACACGGACGGGTCTCTTATAACTTGTACAACCCTGCAGTGTTTAGGTCGTTAAGACTGTGATGTATTTAAAGCATACACCTCATTAGGGTGTGTCTCTAATAATAAAGATGATTTATTTATTTACTCACGTTTTTCACAGGTAGGAATGAGGTCAGGTCTTGCCATGTAGCCCAGGCCGCCCTCAAAGTTGTGATTCTCCTACCTCTGCCTTCTGAGTGCTGACCATAGGTGTGTACAGTCACACTGGGTAAGGGCAGATCCTCATACACACTGCTTGGTCATTAGAGCCAAGAAGAGTGCCTGGCATACTGCAAGTGCCCCATAGGTGTTTGATGATTGATTTCTTAACTCAATGAATGCTTGAAATGGATGGATCAAAGAATCACGTAAAACAGTGACAAACTGTCAGGAGAAGACATCAGCCCAGGAAGTGGTAGTCACTAGCCCACGTATAAAACGCATATCAATGAGAGGAAAAAGCTGGAAAATTCAGCTCTAGAGTTTTATGCTGAGCTACAATGTCACCTAGTTCCAAATTCCCAGGACCCTGGAAAATGATGCATTTGATTTGCGGTCACAGCCCATCCACTTACCGCTGAGGATCAATTTCTGTCATCTTATTACATAAGGTGCCTTTACCCTGGGGAATTCCATTTTTGCGGGAATGTTTTTGTCGTCTCTAACCACATCAAATGCTTTTGCGATAAAGTATAGCTACAAGGGAGGACTTAGGGGCTTTACATTAGATCAGGGCCTTTTTGGCTTCCTTCATTTCTCCCATCTCTTTCTTGTTTTTCTCCATCCTCCCTCCTTTTCTCTCTTCAGTCCACATCTGTCTTCTCTATACCTGGATAGAAGTCTTCCCATAAACCCTGAATAGCTTGCCTACAAAAGCTTACTTCATAGTTGCAAGTCTCAGGAAGATCCTGGATGTTTGGGAAGAGTGCAGTGTTCAGGGATGGAAGACAGTGCTGGTTTTTGTTTGTTGCTTGGCTTTTGTTTTTTGTCAGTTTGGTTGGTTGGTTTTGGATCACCCTCATAGATGTCGGTATTCTGCATATAGTATGTGCTACTTGGTTGTATGTCAACTTGACACAGGCTAGAGTCATTTGAGAAGGAAGAACCTCAGGTGGGAAAAAAATGTACCCACTAGATTGACCTGTGGGCCATTTTCTTGATTGTGGACTGATTTAGGAAAAACTTATATACGGTTTTCAGGGGGAAGGAATGAAACAGCCAAAAGCTATTGTACAATCATGAAGTCCCAGAGACCTAATCAAGCACTAAGGCAGCACAGGATATCTCAAGTACATCTCAGACCAAGTGCTCAGTGACCTTGGGACTGATCATCACAGTCCTTCAAGCTGGAAAGTAGGGTTGAGTTCTCAGGATCTGGAAAACTGAAGCTCCCCCAAGACCCTGACCCCAGGTCATTACTGGAATTTCCAAATATGTGCCAGGTTTAGACAAGGAACTAAGTTCTCCATACATCAAGCAGAAAGTCCCTGATCAACCTGGCCTTCACCCATCCTAACTTCAGTGAGGAGGTACAGGCAATTAACGGATGCTAAGAAAGGGAAAATCAGTCTTTTCCAAGAACAAGCCTCCTGATATGTTATCCAATCCCAAATGGCCATCCCTAAAATACACACACACACACACACACACACACACACACACACACACACGCACACACACACTCATAACAATAATAAGAAGTCATGAGTTTAACGAGGGACATGAGAAGAGTTGGAAGGGAGAGGATAAAGTGAAAATGGTGTTAGCACAGTACTCACGTATGAAATTCCCAAAACTTTAATACACTAAACATTCCCATCAGAAAAGAATTCATCGATTAAGACAGAGCTGAGAGTGTAGCTGAGCGAGAGCGCATGCTCCGCATATGTGAAGCCTTGAATTTATTTCTCATGATCATGAGGGGTGGGGGACACAATGGAGCAAGGAGAAAGAGAAGGAAGGAAAGAGTTGGAGGGAAGGAGAAAGAAAAGAGAAAGGAGGGAGGCAGGGAAGTCACTGAAAGAGTGTCACAGGGAGCTGGGCTCTGGGGTAAACGAGATAACCCGAAGGGCCCAGAGTATTAGACTGAAAGCCTAATACACAGATCCAATACATCAGTGACGGAGGGAGTGTCCATTTGATTATGGTGATCACCACTTTGTATACAGAATGTCTCCAATCCATGGATTGAGCCAACTTGGCAGATAAGACTTTAAAATATAAAACCTGTGGGGTCAGAGGAAGAGTTCAAGACTCAGGAGTGCAAAAGAGCCACGAAAGAAGGGAGCTGGCACAGGAGGCCAACACGCTAGCAGAGGAGGTCAAAGCTTGCAGGGAATTCTGGGAAAACACTGTGTCCAGACGGAAGCAGAACCAGAGAAGAGATGCGTGAAGGGGTTAGGCAAGGCGGTACACCAGCTACTGCAGCGGGTTGCTGCTGTTCACCAGAGCCACTAGTCTAAAAATAAACTGGATGCAGGTCAGTCAGAGGTGAGAAAGAACCAGCTGAGACCCCAGGGGAACCTTCCTTTCCATCTAGATGACATTTCTGTGATGCTTTTCTGAGGGCAAGAGCTGTTCATTCAGCAAGCCAGCGGTGGCCCAGCGGCTTAGGCAGCTCTCCTGCAGAGGGCGAGCCCTTTGTCCTCCCTCTCTCACAGTTCGAATCCAGCTTTCCCTGTGAGACTCTGCATGGGAGGGGTGTGTGGGGGGAGAGCTGTTCATTCACATGATCTCCTGCATTTGACGCAGGTTCTTTTGGACAAACCTAATTCCCACACAGGGTAGGAAACGCTGGAATAAAGAGTTCCCTGACTAAACACTAACACATCTCCTAGCTGTGTGCAGGAGGAAGCAAGAAATGTTGCATTCAAACCCACATAAGAGCCTGCAGCTATACAGAGAACCATAAGACCTGCTCAGAGACAAGGAACTAAATAAAACATGACAAGTCAGCTGCACTGTGATCAGCTGTGGCCTGTGGTGCTGATGTTGAGAGATGGGTAAAACTGGGAACTGAGCCATCCCTTTCTTTCTGTTTTACTTTCACAGATTCACAGTCACTTTGTCTCCCTACACTTTATTTTAGATACTTAGTCATCAAGAAATAAAGGAAAATGAAAATTACTGACTCAGCTGGTGACCCCAAAAACCTTCCTCCGGGGGACACTAAAAATCAATTGCATCAATCTTTGTCGGCTATGATATTCCATGGTTGCTTTACTGTAAAATCATTTAATATTAAAACATTTTCTAGATTAAATGCTGTTTTAACTTTGCCTTTACAGGTTGGTTTTAGTGGGTCTTCCTAAAATGATAGCATCAAGTAGATGAAGTGGTAATCACTGCCCTCCCATGCCTTATGTTATGATGCTTCTCAAGGCATGGAGCTTCTACCCTGCTCCGTCTTCACGTGAGGCATGCTGGGTGTTTCTTCATACATATGCATGCAGGGTAATGTTCTGAGCTATCCTCAAAGATAAAGCAATGGTAATGGTTTGTGTCTATAAAGAAGTTTGAACTTCCAGAGTGGTTGTACCAGCTTGCAATCCCACCAACAATGGAGGAGTGTTCCTCTTTCTCCACATCCTCCCCAGCATCTGCTGTCACCTGAGTTTTTGATCTTAGCCATTCTGACTGGTGTGAGGTGGAATCTCAGGGTTGTTTTGATTTGCATTTCCCATCAGGACTAAGGATGTTGAGCATTTCTTTAGGTGCTTTTTGACCATTTGATTGTCCTCAATTGAGAATTCTTTGTTTAGCTCTGTACCCCATTTTTTAATAGAGTTATTTGATTGTCTGGAGTCTAATTTCTTGAGTTCTTTGTATATATTGGATATTAGCCCTCTATCAGATGTAGGATTGGTAAAGATCTTTTCCCAATCTCGTGGTTGCCATTTTGTCCTATTAACAGTGTTCTTTTCCCTACAGAAGCTTTGCAATTTTATGAGGTCCCATTTGTCAATTCTTGATCTTGGAGCATAAGCCATTGGTGTTCTGTTCAGGAACTTTCCCCTGTGCCCATGTGTTTGAGGCTCTTCCTCACTTTCTCTTCTATTAGTTTCAATGTATCTGGTTTTATGTGGAGGTACTTGATCCACTTGGACTTGAGCTTTGTACAAGGAGATAAGAATAGATCAATTTGCATTCTTCTACATGCTGATCTCCAGTTGAACCAGCACCATTTGTTGAAAATGCTGTCCTTTTTCCACTGGATGGTTTTGGCTCCTTTGTCAAAGATAAAGTGACCATAGGTGTGTGGGTTCATTTCTGGGTCTTCAATTCTATTTCATTGATCTTCCTGCCTGTCTCTGTACCAATACCATGCAGTTTTTTTTGTTTGTTTGTTGGTTTGTTTGTTTTTTTTTTTTTAATCACGATTGCTCTGTAATACACCATGAGATCAGGGATAGTGATTCCCACAGAAGTTCTTTTATTGTTGAGAATTGTTTTCAGTATCCTGGGGTTTTTTTGTTATTCCAAATGAATTTGCAAATTGATCTTTCTCACTCTATGAAGAATTGAGTTGGAATTTTGATGGGGATTGCTTTTAATCTGTAGATTGCTTTCAGTAAGATGGCCATTTTTACTATATTAATTCTGCCAATCCATGAGCTTGGGAGATCTTGCCATCTTCTGAGATGTAATTTCAGACAGAAATCTAAATCTTAGGCTAGAACAAAGAAGTAGGCTCCAGGCATGAAAATAACTTTGGGCTAGGACAGGGAAGTAGGCTCAGATATTTTGGTCATCCTGATAAGCCTTAGAAACAGTGATCATGGGAGTGATCACGGAACTTTGTTTATTGTCTTGCTTGTTGCTAGCTTCTCAACCTAGAACTGACCTAAATACTTACATAAAATTCAAATGGTATAAAAGCAGATTAGGAGAAAAAAATAAATAAATAAATAAATAAATAAATAAATAAATAAATAAATAAATGAAATTGATGCTTTAAAAATATTCTATGTATGCTAATGAACAATTGTAGTTTTTTAATTTTATCTATAATTAGATATAAAATTAGAAAAAATAAAATCAAGGCCTCTGACTTCTTTTTTTCAATTGTATAGTTTTTCTATTCTGCTTTCTTCATAATATTTATTCAATGATTAATCCTGTAGCTTCTCTGTATTCTATGTTCCATGGAAAGATTTTATTGTAGTATTAAACTTCTCATTGACAGATACTATTTGTAAATGTTAATGTGTATGGTCTTATAAAACCCAATATGTATACTCTGTGCTAAAATCACATCAAAAAAAGAAGAATTTTGAAGTTTATAAAGTACTCTCAGACAGGTTTTCATATTTGAGTCTTAGGCAAAGCAAATGTCATAATTTCTGTGTTCATGGAAGCAAAAATGTTATCTCTGGGGTTTCCGTGATCTGTGGTGTCCCCAGGGATCTTTCAGCTCATCGAGCATGATGTAACAGAAAACTAGGTAGCCGACTGTAGCTTCCAGATCTGGGGATGACTTTCCCAGAAGTCCTGACAGTCTGCTCCGCTTTGTCCAGACTTCATCACCTCACCATTTCTGTGAGCAGCGCATACATTTTGAGGTACTATTGAAAAAAGATTTTATTTTTATTTTTAGTAAAAGCAAGACTTAGATCTGAAGAACACCCTCATCAGTAACTTTGTGACTACAGGAACAAAACAATGTGCAATCTGTCTAGGCTTTATAGAGCCTCTGATTTTTGAAAAAAAAAAAAAAAAGTAGAACCATCTTTGCAAGCTTGCAAGGCTGCAGACCTTGCCTTATGCAGTGCACATCCCTAGAATGCCTGGAGCAAAGCCAGGTAAACAGCAAGAGCTCCGTGAATGCCTTGTTTCCTCAGTAAATCCTGTGTATTCTTCATGGCTGAGGGCAGCTCAACACAAATCCTTTTAGAACTTCTTTCTTTTTTCCACTCTTACGCTACCAAAATCTACTTAAGAGACCAATATACCATCCTCAAATGATTTCATGTTTCAGGCTTCTTCATTCGATTCCCTATATATTTAGTGATTACAAACTATACTTTGGGTACCACATTAAGCATCATAGAAAAAAACGAGCAGTTGTTCCTTAATTTGGAAAGCTTACAGCCATGGAGGCAGTAGACTGCACGCCCTTATACGCAGAGACAGTTGCACAGTTACAAACGATAATCCATGCCAAGAATGCAAAAGCCAGGATGCAGTGTGGAAGAGTGGCTCTCAGTGCGGCAGTGAAAGATAATCTCTTTGGAATGACATTTAAGCATGAGCACGAAAGATCAGAAAGAGCTAATCCTACCCAGAAGAGAAAAAATAGCTCTCACAGAGAACAAGGGGACGAGAGCCGAATGATCAGGAAAGGCTTCGTATAAACTGAAGCTGCAGAGGTCGGCAGTATCTGTGAGGTGCTTTGCGAGGTGCTTTGGGTTCCCCCCAAAAAGCAAATCCTGTAACAAGTTGGAGTACCCATAACTTATTTATAGATATAGTGGAGTCAATCAAGCCAATAAAGGGTGTGTTGAGCAAGTCACCTCTGGGGAACTCGCATCTCAATCTCCATGGAAACTCTGGGACCTAGTACAAATAGAACAGACACCCAGGAGGCTAGGAAGCTGGGTTCCTCATTAAGAAATCCCTACGTGCTGAGTAATCCTCCGGAACTTCCAGATTGCCCTGTGCAAGAGCAACACACTCATGGACAGAAAAACATACCTAAGGGGCTGTGGGGATCATTCAGCCAGTAATAAGCTTGCCTTGTAAACCAGGACGGCTCGAGTGTGAAACAACTTAAAAACTGAGCATGATGGTGTCTCAGGGAGACACAGACAGGCAAAGCTTTGGCCTGCTGGCAGCCAGCCCGTCCTATTTGGCAAGTCACAGGCCAGGAGACACCCTATCTTTAAAAGAAGAAGACGCAGACTAAGAGGATAAAGGAGTGCAGATAGGTTAACCATAACTAAGGATTATGAAAAAAAAAAAAAAACCTTACAGAAACCCATTTTTCTCCCAATAATTTATATTTCCCCATGAACTTATATTTATATTATTCACTGTATAACTGATCATTGCCCCCCCCCTCAGTTACTCTCTCACACAGTCTCACCACCCCCATCACTCCTTCCCTTCTCCTCTGAAAGGATGGACCCCACCCCTGGGTCTCCCCTCACCCTGGCACATCAAGTGTCTGCAGGGCTAGGTGAATCCACTCCCACTGAGGCTAGACAACAAGGTGGCTCAGTTAGGAGAAATAGGATCCAGAGACAGGCAACAGATTTAGGGTCAGTCCCTGCTCCAGTTGTTGGGGGACCTGAATAAAGACTGAGCTGCACATCTGCTACATACGTGAGGGGAGCCCTAGACCCAGCCTGTATATGCTCTTTGGTTGGTGGTTCAGTCTCTGAGAAACTTAAAAAGGGACAACATTAGATGACACTGATGGCCTTCCTGTGGCATCTTCCTATCTCCTCTGGGTCCCTCAATCCTTCCCTCAACTCCTCCATAAGACTCCCAGAGCTTTTTCCAATATTTGGCTGTGGTCTCTGCATGCTTCAGTCAGCTGCTGGGTGGAGCCTCTCAGAGGATTAGTTATACTAGGCTGTAAGGAAGTAGGTTAACCATAACTAAGGCTGTATGAAACAAAATCTTATAGATACCAGCTACTTTTTAAGCTCATTTAAAAATATGACTAAGAAACAAATAGCAGTAGAAGTCTGAACTGAGCTGCTTGTATGACTAGACAATACTTCAGGAAGACATGGAAAATTAAATGAAAACCTCAGTTGCTGGAGTGTGTTACCCCACTATGAGTTGTTGGTCAGAGATGCCCAGAGGACTGCAAAACAATAGAATTTATTTTCATTGTTCTCGAGTGCCCAGAATAACTGAACAGGAAGCCCTTATTGCTGAAGACACAACACACTTTGGTTGCAGGAAATAGAAAAACTAAACTAATCTGGAAGCTTCCTCCCTGATGGCTAGTTTTCAAAGTGCTGTAAGGTGCAATCCAGTGGTTCCCAACCTTCCTAATGCTGTGACCCTTTAATACGGTTCCTCGGGTTGTGGTGACCCTCAGCCATCAGATTACTTCATTGCTACTTCATAGCGTTAATTTTGCTACCACTATGAATTTTAATGTAAATATCTGATATGCAGGTTATTTGATATATGATCCTCAAAGGAGCTGAGATCCACAGGCTGAGAACAGCTATCTATGCAGTCTTGTAGGGGCTTTCGTAAACTCTTTCTACATCCATAGTAGACTGTGGAGTGGCTTGATCTTGTTTGGGTCTTGTGCATGTAACCATACGTACTGTGAGCTCATGAATGCAATGGCACCACACCTAGCTTTGGGAGTCGTTTTCACTCAGGCATGTCTTGCTGGTAGGTTATCCATGCTCCAGGCATCACTAATTAGACTTTAGGGGTTATAAAATTTTTGAGAACAGAAGAGGACATGAAGGTGGGAGGAGG
The DNA here is from genome assembly GCF_011762505.2 of Arvicanthis niloticus. Classification (NCBI taxonomy): domain Eukaryota; kingdom Metazoa; phylum Chordata; class Mammalia; order Rodentia; family Muridae; genus Arvicanthis; species Arvicanthis niloticus. The sequence goes on from NC_133434.1 coordinate 8,571,759, forward strand.
ACCCCAGAGGGAGGTGAGGATGGATCAGTTTAAGATACATTGTCTGTCAATGAATAAATTAAATTAAAAATAGTCTTTTAAAAGGTAGGTGGCAGCTAAGAAGGAATGGCTGAAGTTGTCTTTACTAAATTCCTTGAGAACAGGGGACATAGTTGACATAACTCTTTCACGAGCCATGGAGATGACTACTACATCAATGTGGTTTGCAACTGCCCAGAACAAAGAGCCTCGGATGGATTCTAATTAATTGGGTCACGAAAGATTAACTTAAAATTTTTATGTGTGAAGTGTTTACTATTGCTTTCTATTAACCCACTGAAGTGGCCTAACAGAGCATAGCTGTGTATCTGGAAATTCCACTCAAAACTATATATAGGAATATTTTTGAAGATAATGCAACTATTATAAGGAAGTGCCAAGCTCCCTTTATCCCTAAGGAGATAAATATTTCAGCAAGTAATAAAAAGTTTGGAAGCCTGGGTTGTATAACCCACCTTCAGTGTCTGAGCTTGGGGTCTAGAATACATAAGAAGATTTATTCTTAAGTTTAGTCCAGACATATGAAACTAGGGCCCCATTGTACTTGTCTCTTCAAACCTACACTTCAGGGGGAATAAAAGCTTCTTTTCCCAACTCACAGTACTGACATAGACTTTGAAGAGTGAAGAGAAGTGTACAGGACGTACAGTATGGTGGCCATTCCTTCTGTAATGGTTAACATGGATTGCCGACTTCACAGAATCTAGAATTAGCAGGGACACAAAACTCTGGGCATGCCTGTGAAGAATTTTCTAGATTGGATTAAGGAAAAGGGGACACCATTCCACTAAAATTAGAAAATAGAGTTGGAGAGACGACTCAGAAGCTAAGAACTTTGACTGTTCTTGCAAAGGAACTGAATTTTATTTCCAGAACCTATGTTAGGTGATTCATAAATACTTGTAACTTCATTTCCAAGAGATCTGACACACTCTGCAGGTCTCTCCAGGCACTCAAACACATTTAGCATACATTCACAGAAATACACATGCTTACACATAAATAAAAAAATTCTTTGAAGAGATAAAGTGTCTTAGAGTTTTTTTAAATTTATTCAATTTATTATTTTCTTTGTAGGGAAGGTTGGAAGATAAATTTCAGGATTCCAAGGTAACTAAGCTGACCACCTGAAACAGGGCCTATGTAGTCATATATCTATATCATCTATATCTATATATGTATATATATACATAGACAGTGTCTATATATAGACAGTGATTATATATACATATATATATATACATATACATGTACATATATATAATCACTGTCTTCAGACACACCAGAAGAGGGCATCAGATCCCATTACAGATGGTTGTGAGCCACCATGTGGTTGCTGGGAATTGAACTCAGGACCTCTAGAAGAGCAGTCAGTGCTCTTAACCGCTGAGCCATTTCTCCAGCCCTGTGTCTTAGGGTTTTATTGCTGTAAAGAGACAACACGAAGACAACAACTCTTATAAAGGAAAACATTTCATTGGGTCTGGCTCACAGTGTCAGAGGTTTAATCCATTATCATCATGGCAGGAAGCATGGCAGTGTACAAGCAGACATGGTGCTGGAGAAGGAGCTAAGAGTTCTACATCTTGATCTGAAGGCAGCAGAAGGAGGCTATGAACCACACTGGGCATGTGTTATGGTTTGTATAAGCTTGGCCCAGGGAGTGGCACTAATAAAAGGTGTGGTCCTGTTGGAATATGTGTGGCCTTGTTGGAGTAGGTGTGTCACTGTGGGTGTGGGCTTTAAGACCTTCATTTTAGCTGCCTGGAAGTAAATATTCTGCTAGCAGACTTCAGATCAAGATGTAGAACCTCAGCTCCTCCTGTACCATGCCTGCCTGGATGCTGCCATGTTCCTGCCTTGATGATATTGGACTGAACCTCTGAACCTATAAGCCAGCCCAATTAAATGTTGTCCTTATAAGAGTTTCGTTGGTCATGGTGTCTGTTCACAGAAGTAAAACTCTAACTAAGACAATATTGCTCGAGCACATAGGAGACCTCAAAGCCTGTCCCACAGTGACACACTTCCTCCAAGAAAGCCACACCTGCTCCAACAAGGTTACACCTCCTAATAGTGCCACTCTCCATGGACCAAGCATTCAAACACATGACTCTATCGAAGGCCATACCTATTCAAACCACCACAGAGGGTGTAGGGGTCGGGGGCTTGCTCACCAAGCATACCCACTCATCTGTCTCTGCTTTCTGGCTGCAATGTCACCGGTTGCCTCAAATCCATGCCCCCATACCTTCCCCACCAAGATGAATTGCACCCTTCAACTGTGATCTGAAATAAGCTCTTTCTTCTTTAACTTTTTTCTCATATTTTTTCACAGAAATGGGAAAATTAATTAATATGCTCTCTCTCCCTCCTCAGCTCCTTGACCTTATCACAGTTGTCCAAACGCAGCTGCTCCCTGGAGAACTGTGGCTTATGTGTATAGCATGTTTAGAGTATAACTTTTCAGGCTGCAAAGGGCTTGTGTGCACCTTAGTTTTCAATGTTGTCACTGTATTTTCCCCCTAATTTTATGCTCTTTTGTATAGAAAACAGTATATGTGCTTTTCTTTTAATTAAAAAGAAAAAGCAGAAAAAAATTTCCTTGAAACTTTTGCCATAGGATCTTGGTTTCATTCACTCAAGACACATTAAGCTCAACTTTTGAAAATGCTCTCAGAGTCAAATGCTTTAAATTGTATCTGAGCTAAAAGCTTGCTTGTAGTCTACCATCCATTTCTTCTTGCTTTGATGTACACACACACACAATAAAAAGATTGGTGATCAACTGTTCTTGCCTCTGAACGTAATAGTCACCTGCCAACCTTGACTCTTTCATAAACTAGATGCTAAACAAATAACCTCCCTCTATGATGGTTAACAAAGGCAATCCCCAGGTTAGGGTCAAGATGGCATCATGAATGAGGATGTACTGGAGAACATGAAGCCAGAGCTGGTCCAAGTCAAACAAGCAGCAGGTGTCCAGGTCTGATGACGTGTTGTCACCAGCCTTTTAAGGAACAGTCATACTCAAGGATGGGGTGCTGGGGTCTTATCACTTAAGGGTTCAAAAAAAAAGAGATGCCATCCACCAGTGGCTCAGGTTTCAAAGCCCAAGTATTTTTTGCCAGCCTGGAGCCTTTCTTGAGACAAGGCAAGTCATGTGAATTGAAAGCAGAAAGAGGGGATCTAAATAAAGCCCTCCAACTTGGCAGTTCTCATGATGCTCATCTTAGCTCACTGCACTGGAATGAGCATCAGGCTGCCTGGACAGGAAACTCCAGGAAAGCTGTTGGTGAGCTCAGGGTTTCCAGGCAGCTGAGCCAGGCTGTCAAGAAGTGGAAGCCAAGACTTATCAACAACGGACCACTAAGCAGGATAAATAGATTACATCACTTGAAATAGATTTCTAGCTGTTTTTCTACCTCCTTCCTGCCATCAAGTAAGAAGGAGAAGTAGAGAAAGGGGAGGGGCCAAAGAAGGGAGGGAGGGAGGAAGGGACGGAGAGAGGAAGGGAGGGAGGGAGGGAGTAATGGAAGGAGAGATGATAGAAAGGAAGAAAAGAGAAGTTCAAAAGCCACTCAGAAAGAGCTCTCTATACATGCTGTAAGTCAGACCAATTAAATGCTTTCCTTTAGAATAGTTGCCATGGTAATGGTGTCTCTTCACAGCAATGAAATCCTAACTAAGACTGATGGGTTATATGGAAAAGTTTGGAAGGAGAAAATGGAAGGTGCAAATGATGTGATTATATTATAATTTCAAGAAAGTACAACAACAAAAAAGAAAGAAAGAACAAAAATAAATAAATAAAAATGGCCAAGGCTCATTGGCCAGACAACTTAGCCAAAATGGTTCAGTGGGAGAGTCTATCTCAAAAAGTAGGCAGAGAAGTGACTGAGGGAGACACCCTGCATCAACCTCTGGCCTCTATAAGGACTTACACGGATGAGCAAGTGCACTGTGTACATATAGATTCTTCACGGAAGCTTCACTATCCTTATACCAAACATTTCTTTATGCAACTGTGATAGAGGGAGATGTCTTCTTCAATCTACCACTTCACCATCATCACTGTCACCACCATCACCACCACCGCCATCATCACCACCACCACCATCACCATCACCATCATCAATCACTATTCTGAAACAGAATCTCTCACTGAACCTAGAGTCGCCAATTGGCAAAAATGGCTGGCCAATGAGCCTCTGAGGTCCTCTGCCTCCTCCTCCCACTACTGGGATTAGGCATGAGTCACCAAATCCAGCTTCTTATATGGGTGTTGGGAATCTGGACTCAGGTCCTCATGATCGCACAGTAAGTCTTTGACCCACTGAGCCATGTCCCTCAGCCCACTCTTCTCCTCTTCTATCATCTCTGTGGTGCTCGATACCGTTAGTTACTTCACAAATACAGTTACTAATACCCTGGGTTATTTCAGCTCTTTGCAGTTGTGTTCCACTTTGCTTGCCCTGGTCTTCAGGGGTAGTGCTTGAGTGTTGGTGATGAACCCCCGGAGCCATTGTTTATTGCTGAGTCTACTGATACTCTACTGATACTCATAAACACCTTCATTTGCCTTTAATTACTCTCTCCTCCTACTTTGCAGAAAAGTTTCTATTTCATTCTCATTCTCTTTGAGCTCTGTCCTGCCCACCTCTCATGACAGATGATTTTATCAATGGTTTCACTGATGTATTTTCGGTCATTTGAGTAACTTCAAACTCTTCCTACCTCAGTGTATCTTTCTTCCTCCTCCTGATCCTCCTCCACCCCTAAATCTGAGCCTTACCAGTCACAGTTGGTGCTCTTGATCCAAATTCCTTGTCCAGTACTGTGCCCTTCCAACAGCTCTCTCCTTCTTGAGTCTTCCAGCTCTCCCTCTCTGTCTCTGTTTTGCCCATACGGCCATACCTTACTCCTCCTACAATCGAATCATTTCCTTGTCCTTTTTCTTTCTTTCTTTTTGTTTGGTTTTTCGAGACAGGGTTTCTCTGTATAGCCCGGGCTGTCCTGGAACTCTGTAGACCAGGCTGGCCTCGAACTCAGAAATCCGCCTGCCTCTGCCTCCCAAGTGCTGGGATTAAAGGCGTGCGCCACCACAGCCCGGCCCTTTTTCTTATTCTATCAAATGTTCTGAACATAGAAAAGCTCCACTTCCACCCACGAGTTCAGTCCCAGCACTTCTTATTAACGTCTACTGTCTACTTCCTTCCTGCTTCTCCTACACAGCTCCTCCTAAGGTCACAGCCAACATGTCTCCGAATTTCTCCTTGCTACAGCGCTTCCTGTTGACAGGGAACCTTCTCTGATCAGAGACTTACTCCCTGATGCCATAGTGCTTTGATCTCCAGTCACTTTGATCAGTCTGTTATCGGCTCCGTTTCTTCCCTTACCCCACTAAATTTAGATCTTCTCTAACCTCATCTCTTTCATAAACGCAACTTCCATGACTTCAGTTACCACCGTGAGCAGTGTCAGTATCTCAAACCTAAATCATGCCAAATAATACCCAAGACCTTTATGTTTTCCCCTAAACCCCACCCCAGCTATCATCTTGATAGGACCTATATGTGATGGACTAATATCCTCTGTGGTCAGTACTGAAAGTTCTCTGCACCTGAACCTTTCACAATGAGAGAGACGCTTCTTCCTTTACTGCACATCTTGTCAGTGACCATATTCAACGAACGACAGCCTCACAATTCCTCCAACATCAAATTTCTCCAGCTTCCTGTATCCTACACTGGTCTCCAACTTCCCACTCACCACTGCTACTGTAATCATTTCTCTTTCTCCCATTCCACCTCTCCCATTTCTGCAGATTCACTTGTCTAAATACATGTAACCATATCATTTTCATACCATTTCATTTTTCAGTCCCATTATCCAGAAAACACACTCCAAAATCCTTAAATGGGCATTTGACGGTCAGTTATTTTGCCAGCATAGTCCACCTCTATCTCTCTCACTGTGTATATGCCACAGTCAAATAAATCACTCACTCATCTCAGATCTAATTTCCGTGCTGTACAATTCTGCTTATGCTACTTTCCTGGAAACAGCATTATGTTTTAGAATCACACTTCCTGTCAAAATCCTCCCTTTGTTTAGGATCTGTTTTGGATGTAACGCTTTAAGCATTTTGGGGGTGTAACTTTCCTGTTCCCTGGTCCTATGTATCTTCTGTTTAATCTATTTGGCTTCACAGTTACTGATGAATATTCCATCTTGTCACTGTTGATGTCTTATTTTCACTGTAGACCATGCACATCATTAATTTTATTTATTTTCAAGAATTTTACTAGGGTTTACAGATTCAAACATGAATGAAAATTATCTTTTTTTTTTAATTCAGTATTTCTTTATCCAGAGGAAAACAGTAGTTAAGTTTCTCGTTTCAGTACTCCTGTGCATGTTCCTCCATCATTGAGAACATGAGTGAGTCCTGGTGCCACTCCCTAAGGGATACAGACATAGAAAAGGTGAGTCTGTCTCTACCATTGTGTGTTGTGGGGGGAGCATTAGTGAATTCTCACGTGTCCATGTGGGAGTCTGAAGGCAAATCTTTGCTTCTGAGAAGATATCACAGACGACCAGTAGATACAGACCCCCAAACACCCAGTTATAAGGTTTTCAGGCAAAAGTAGATATGTGTGTAATTGGAGCTGTGGGGAGGGATGCCATCATAGTGTAGCAGAAGGGAAAATGGGTCTGAGGCAGGAGGAAGGAGCTGACAGCTACACACTTCAGGGGTTCTTAGTGTGACATCATTTGTCCATCACTGTGCCTTTGCAAAACATCAGACATAGTCACATTCTCTTACAAGGACTTTTAGAAATGCAAATCTTAAAGAAAGTCTTGCTATGGTCTCAAAAGACCTGAACATAGATCCCTCCTTTTGTCTTCTTTCAGTTTGGAGGTGTTGTGTTGGGCAAGTTCTGGCCACACAGCTGTTGGGAAAATCTGGGTCTACTATGGTGTCTTATTATTTTTTCTATTGCTCTGATAAAATAGCCTGACAAAACAGGGGGAAGGGTTTATTTAGCTTACAGTTACAGGTTATAGCTTATTGTGGCAGAGAAATCACAGCCGGTGGAGCTGGACAGTTGGTTACAGTCAAGACCAATGCTCCCAATGAATTAATGCATGCCAGTGCTTGGTTGGCCCTATCTCTTTCATTCAGACTAGGGCCAAGTCCATCAAATGGTGCTTCCTACACTCAGGGTGGGTCTTTCCACCTCAGCCCAATTAGGAAAATAATTCATCGTTCATGAGCCACCCTTGTCTAAGGATGTAGCTATCATCCTTATCAAGGAAGCTCCTCAGTACAGCAAATGGAGACCAAAGCTGAAAGCCACACATATTAGACACAAGGAAGAGATCACAAGACTGCAGGGAGCTGAGATCCACTAGATACACTGATGTCACGCTTCCTGCATCTATGGCTCACGGAAAAATCTCTGAAGAGGGAGAAAGATTGTAAGAGCCAGATTATCAGGAAGTCTAATATGAAACATCTTTCCTAGATATGTCTGCATAAACAAGACCAGACCAATGGCAATATCAATAGACAGACTAACAAGGAAGGGGATAAATCTCCCACATTTAGAAAAGTAACTACAGGCAATGGGTGACTGCTGAGAAAGGAAGAGTTAGCCAAGGATGAGCTCCCTAACTCTTCAATGTAGAATGGTCAGCCCTAAAACCATATACATACAAACAACAAATACAGATGCAGTGGGTTATGCTTATGTATTTGTGCATAACTCTTTCTCTCACACACACACAGTACAAAAATTGCTGTAATTATATTTAAAATGAAAGTATTTAATGTAATTAAATAGAAAATCATTCAGAGTAATGCCTACAGGCCAGCCTAACCTAGACAATTCCTCGACACCTTTACCAGGTGATTCTAGACTGTGTCAGATTGACAACCAAAACGTGAGGCGACTGGATCTGGAGAGGTGGCATAGCTGTCAAGAGTGTGTACTGTCCCCACAGAGAACTCAAGTTCAGATCCCAGAATCCATGTCACCCAAGCTTCAGGAGAAATCTAACACTTCTGGCCTTCACAGGCACCTGCACACTCATGTACACACCGACACACAGAGATACGCATACTTACACATAAAAATTAAAAATTAAATTTAGTTTAAAATTAAAATAAGATTTAAAAAAAACTGGTGGTGCTGCAGAGAAATTTAAAAAGCAAACATCTAGAAACAAAGGATGGTGTTCCTATATATAAGTTAAGTGTCAATGTCATCTAACCTTTACTGAATTGAGTTTCCTGAGACTCAAATGAGGATTGCAATACTGTTGACTCCAGGAGGTTGAAATGTTAGTTATTAAGATCATATTAAGGGTTAGTCACATGCATGCATTTAACTCTTTTTCTTCTGGTAAGTGGCTCTGAAGTGCTGACTTTGTTTCTAAAGAAACCAAGGCTTTGGGTTAACCCTACTCAAGGACAGAAGTCACAAGCAAGGCTACCTGGAAGAAGCCATTCTCTGTAACTACAGTTGACCACTCCACTCATGCCCTTGCTTGGAAAGGACGGTGCTGTTTGATCTGTTGCTTCCCCCTTGCTGTGGCAAAGCACCACTGGAAGCAATTTCAAGGAGGATTGAGTTTTGCTCACAATTTCAGAGTATTTCCCATTTATCTTGCCAGGGAAGATGTAGCATCTTCAGGCAGGAACATGTGACAGCTGATTTCATTGTGGCAGAGATCAAAAGACAAAAATCAATCTGGGATCGGAAGAGAGAAAAGGGCGAGGGAGAGAGAGAGGGAGGAGAGAGAGGGAGGGAGGGAGATTACAAGAGTGTCTACGTGTGGAGGTCAGAGGTCAATCCTAAGTCTTGCTGTGCAGGTGCTGTTCATTCTATATTTAATTATTTGAGAATTTCATACATATGTGTAATGCATTTGATCAAATCCACTGCCTTTCCATCCTCTCCTGTAACCTCCACCAATTTCCTTCCCATGCTCATCTGAAAAAAACAAACAAACAAACAAACAAAAAACCACTCTGTCTAGGTAGTGGATAGGTGTAGTCTCTTAGGGCATGTATCCCCAAATAAAACTGACACTCCATTCCCCAAAAGCCATCAATTACCAATAGCTTCTCAGCTAGGCATGGGAATTCTTGAGCCCCTCCCCAATCCGTGCTGAATTTTTGGCAGCCTTGATCTTGGGCTGTGCATGAAATCACACTGTGCGTTCATGTGTTCTGTTACAGACATTCACTACCTTTGGCTCTTACAGTCTTTTCTCTGTCTTCTGCAATGATCCCTGTGCCTTGGGGTCACTGAGTGTGACGTGGCTTTCCCATCTGGAGCTCAACTCTCCACAGTGTCTGCGCGTTGACCACTGGTGGGTTTCTGTATTAATCGCCATTTCCTGTTTAGAAAATGTCTCTGATGACGGTTGAGAGATGCGCTACTCTTTGGGTAGAAAGGTAAAAACGTAGGGAGGCAGTTAATCACTATGTCCACCTAGCAGAACACTAGTATCGGGTTCTTTCTAATAGGAGATAATAGGTCCTATGATCTATTTTTGGAGGTAGGGTAGCTCACTAGGACCTTGGACTCACTAAATCAGAGACTTCTGGTCAGAAAGTTCAGAAATCATTCTGTCTCCATTTCCTAAGTGCCGGAAATATGGATTCGTGGCATGGTGGCCAGGTCTCACATGGATGCTACAGACCTAACTTAGGTCCTCTTGCTTTTATCGACTGAGCCATTTCCTCAGCTCCTTCAAGTGACTATAACTCTTAAAGGTCATCTTCCAGAGACCCTTTCCACTCCGAGCCAACCAGGCCCCATAGCCTGGCTAAGCAGAACCAACAGCTAGGGAGCAGGTGTCCAGACATGTGAAGGACAGTTCAGATTCACACCATAGCAGTCATTCTGAGTGAAGTGTTTTAGATTAAGAACCACGAGAGTGGCAACCCACTAACACTCGAGGTGCCACTCGTGGTCTCTGGGAAGTTCTCCTAGTTTTGTTTTCAAATATCATCTTTGAGATGCTCCCAGTACTTTTCCTCTGTAGCTCTAGTCTCCAGCGCTGACCACATTACCTCAGTGTTTGAAAGACAAAACTGGAGACTAGTGTAGTACCTGGCATAGGACAGAAACTGAAGAAAGTTCTGTGGACAGTGAATAAGATGTCACCCACAATCATTTGACCCCTCGGACACCAGTTTTTTTCTGTACTTACAGTGAATAACTAGTCTCGCCTATCTTATGGGTATATCTTGGGTCTCATGAAACAATGTTATGCATCTTAAACTAAAGCTAATTCATTAGCTCAGACTGAGCAGATGCTCCTCTTATGAAAAGCAGACCAATGGGGGGGGGAGGGATATATTAGTCAAACATTCTCTTTGAATGAAATTCATAGCATTTCAACAACACATTTAGTGCCATGTTATCTACCAGGCTCTCTGCCACATGCAAATCCAGGAAGAGACTGAGTGGTCTAATTATAATGCCACTGCTTCCTGCTCTAATCCCACACTTCCCTGGCTGATGACAGTTCTCCACAGCTGGCTAGCAGAATGAGGGAATGATTTGGGAGCCTGGTATCTCTAAGTCTCACATGTACTCTATGACCACAATTTAAAATAAACATGTTTCTTCCTTCTCTTAGTCCCAAAGGATGTGCACTTTATTTCAAAATCCACTTAGAACAGCAAAAACAGGTCACCCGTCTTCCCTAGAAAGGACTGACTCCTGTGTCACGACTCTTAATTCAGGTACATTCTGATCATAAATGGTTCTCTTATGTTTTGAAAGGTGGGCCCAAAGAATTCAGACCACCTCCCTAAGCATGTATTTACCTGTGCCTCTCCACCACTAGACTCTATGGATCTTTTGGGTTCCTGTTTTCTCCAAATCAATATGTGAATCTTAATGTCCCCATATGTGTGTGTAGATAGATAGATAGATAGATAGATAGATAGATAGATAGATATAGACAGATATAGGTATAGATAGAGATGATAGATAGATATAGATTAGATAGAGATAGAGATAGAGATAGAGATAGAGATAGATGAGATAGAGACAGAGACAGAGATAGAGATATCTTGTGGTATTACTGTTATCTCTAACCAAAACACCCACCCCTGGGAATCTTGGTGAAACAACAGGCCAGAAGACTAACTTATCTCTGTATATCACGCAGGCCATTTCCCCTCCATCAGCATCCTTTTGTTCCCATTATCCAAAATTTTGAACGCCTCCAGTTCTTCCTCAATCTCTGTGTCCGTAACACTAGGCCGTTGTGGCACTGCACCCGGCTGGATCTTCTCCTGTTTCTTTTGATGAGACCTTTCCTGTTCCCAGAATTGATTCTGGCTTCATCCATCCGACCCTTACTTTCTCATTCAGTCATTACTTTCTGGGTCGAATCCTCTATATAAAGGGCCCAGTCAGTGTCCGCCTGCATATGTCTGTACCTAGGAACACAACAAGGGACAGAGCAAAGAGGGCTGCTGCCATGAGGAAGCATCCTGGTGAGAGCAGTCAGAACATAAGCAAGTACATAAACTGAAGTTAAATAACTTGGGTTAATGAAGGGAGACATGAAAAGAACAAATGGAAATGTGGCAGAGAAGCTTCATGGAAGTAGACAAAAGATGGGTTAGAAGAGGTACCACTCGAAGGTGAAGGCATCTGAAGCAAGGCTGGAGAGATAAGAAAACAGTCATAGAATGGGAATCCATTTAGGATGAGGGCATGTCATATTAGGCACAAAAGTTGTGATGATGATGATGATGATGATGATGATGATGATAGGTACTTGATGAGTTTGGAGGTCATTTGTTTTCTAATTGTGTGTAGCTGGAACAGTGTGGGCAAGGCAGAGGGTTGTCAACATCTACGAGAAGACAACCAAGGCTTAGGGACAACACGTTGCACCATGAAGAGGATTCTAGATTGGACTTAAGGGCAATAAGTTGATACGAGAAGGCTTTGAGTGAGCAAACCACAGCCGTGGACACAGGCTCCAAACGAATGGATTTCTCAGTTACAGATGGAAACTAGTCGGGGATAAATAATGTGTTTAATGTGATGTACATAGCTTCTTTCTTTTTAGCTACTTTAGTGTGTGTGTGTGTGTGTGTGTGTGTGTGTGTGTGTGTGTGTGTTCATGCCACATAGTGCATGTGGAGGTTAGAGGACAACTTTCAGAGTCTATTCTGTTCTTCTACCATAAAACCCATCAATAAAACTCAGGCAATCAGCCTTGGCAGCAAGTACCATTATCCACTGAGCCATACTTGTAGTCTGCCTTTGTTCTTGTTGTTCTCCAAACAATATACTATAGCAGCTACGTGCATGCATTGCATCAGTTACTGTAAGTAGCCTAGAGACAATTTAAAGTGTGGGCAGGAACATGTAGAGGTTACATGCAAACTCAATTCCACTTTATAGAATGGATTTGCACATCTGCAGGTCTGACTATCTACCAAGCACCTATGGACACACAAAAACACAATTAGATATGACCTTGTGAAAATACAGATCTCTATGTCAGTTGCTTAGAAAAGTGATCATCTGACATCTTGGTCCTGTTTTAGTCACTGCAACAAAATACCTGACGTGAGCAACTTAAGAGAGAGAAAAGGTTGGCTTTGTAGAGGTGTCACAATATCATGATAGGAGAATGAGGTGGAGCAGAGCTCACCTGTTTGTGTTGGTCGAGAAGCAGAAAGACAGAATTCCAGCACTACTGTGCTTTCTTTTCTCTTTTAGCTTCCCCAGCCTCTGCCCCATGTAATGGTGTCTTCCATATCCAGGATGGGTTTCTCCTCCTTCGTTTATCCTCTTGGGGAAGGTCCTTGCAGACACAACGAGAGTGTGGCTTAGTGATCTCCTAGGTGCTCAATGCAAGCAGGCTGGCAGTCAAGGTCAGTCATCACCCACAGCCTTGCATATCAGTAAGGGCAGAATGACTACTACAGAGAAATGTCAAGCTAACATCAGCAAGACAGAGCAATACTAGTCACAAAGGGATAACTTACCACGTCAAGTGATTTAAAAGCTTACCGAACAAGGGCTAGAGAGATGGCTCAGCAGTTAAGAGAACTTGTTACTTATCCAGAGGAACCCAGGCTCAGTTCCTAGCACCTACATTTTCCGGTTCACAGTCACCTGTAACTCCAGTTCCAAGGGCTCTGACCACCACTTCCGGCTTCTGCAGGCACTGCACGTACATCGTGCACATTTGTACACACAGGCAAATCACCCATACACATAAAATAAAATTCAAATTTGAAAAGAACATCCCGGCACAGACCAGATGGACTTCACGGAACTTAAGATGATGCTTACAAATGTGGCAAAAGGCTCCTGCCAGAGGGAAACAACGGAACAGAGAGACCAAGTGCTCTGGTTTCTAACAGAAGAGATGGTGAAACGGTCTGTGAGGACTTAAGGTTCTTGCACCAGGCCTAATGACTTGAGTTCCATATACAGGACTAACATGGAGAGAGCCAAGTCCCACAAGCTGTCTTCTAACCTTCATACACATGCTGGAACACACATCTCTGCCCATATGCACCCACAGAGAGACACAGACACGCATAGACACACAAAATAAATAATAGGCACATTTTAATTGTGACGTATTGGTTCTGTGTTATAAATCTAATTACTCTCATCTGCCTTTCATTCTAAAATTTTTTTAATGCATCATGCTATATATGTGCAGGCAGGGAAATGTGTTTAGCCTCTGTGACTGAGCGACTGTACTTTGGAAAGAAGCCATTTAAGCTTGAGTGAGGAGGCCTCAGGAGCCTGTCAGTAGATCGGGTCTCTGGTTAGGTTTTAATCTGTTCATTTGCTAAAACATCTCTCTGTGTAGATTAAGTGATTTTTATGCCAAACTTAAGCAGAAAGATGTATTTTATGACTGAACTGAAATTGAACAGAACTAGTAACAGAGTGTGATGCCTGGAACGAATAATACCCAGCAGTAAGTGCAAAGTTTCATGATACAGTTTCCCAGATTCTACACACAAATACAAAAATGACTACACCAAGCCAGGTAAAAAATACTTCTGATTTTAACTGAACGCAAGCCCACTGTGAAGGTCATGCTGTATCTGAATATATTTTTCCTCTTAAGCAACTATCTTTTAATTCCACCAGATTTGTTCTGCTCAGACAACCCAGAAAGGACTAACTCCTATTCATTCATAATGTCAGAGAATCATGTTAATGAATGAAAAAGTTACCAGGGTGATCCCAGATTACGGTTGACTAGAAACTTTTGTGCACTAGGAAAGCTTAGTCCCAAACAAAAAGTTCTTGTGATGAATCAATAACTTCCTTTTTTGTTTTTGTTTGTTTGTTTGTTTGTTGTTTTGTTTTTTCGAGACAAGGTTTCTCTGTATAGCCCTGGCTGTCCTGGAACTCACTCTGTAGACCAGGCTGGCCTCGAACTCAGAAATCCGCCTGTCTCTGTCTCCCAAGTGCTGGGATTAAAGGCGTGCGCTACTGCTGCCCGGCGAAATAACTTCCTTATTAAGGAAAACTTATCAAGAGCGTTTAATGCAGTTTAGGGAGGAAGAAGTACAACGAAGTCCAATGAGTACAAAGAACTTCCTTACACGTCAGAAGGGGAGTTAAGCTGGGAAGGGCCGGTTGTCACACTAGAGAGTCCAGCACGCTTGCAGGCACGTGCCTTGCTGATTCAGGAATCAGGAAAGATGCTGCTGAAATCTATTTTGCCAACCTCAAAGGATGCTCAACCCAAGATGGCGCTTACGACCCCGTGGCTCTCCGCCCAGGAAGAAACCTGCCTGGGGACCTTCTGTAACGGTGTATGTGACAATTAGCAGGGAGCATTTCCTGTGTACAGTTCATTTACAGTCAGCTGTTACTCGGCATTCCCTTTAGGAATATCAGTGTTGTGCCCCCCCCCTTTTTTTTTGGCTAGAGAACAGGAGAAAAGGGACGGGGCTGGAGCCAGACTTTTGTACCAGCCTTTCACCATGAAGCCTTCCATTCGATTCCAGGCATGCCTAATCCGTTAGGTCAACTCGAGTTTATAACTGAGTGTAAAGGTTCAGGTTTCTCTTCCAGAAATAGGGCGGGGAAGTTCAGCAGCTGCTAGCACTGGGGAGTGTCTAAGAGTTGGAAACCGCCTCAACACCGTCTATCTGCCTTTCACAATTGGGGAGTGGGAGAAAGCTGGAGAAATCATCCTTCCTTATCCCCACCCTAAATCTTATCTCAAGCTTGGATCTAGACTGAGCGCTGAGGTGGGGACAGGTGTGCCACACCCTCCCCTATCTGCTATAAGCAGAAATTGCCTTGCTGTGTCCCTTGTGTGGAAACCCATTAATCAAGGCATTTCAAAGACTGGGGAGGCAAGAAGGGGGAGGGGAGGAGGTAGAAGGCGAAGAGAATGCAGCCAGGAGGGAGCTAGCGGGTACTGTGAATATTATAGATGACATCATTGCTTCAAAGAGATGTGTCCCTCCATTCCCCAGCGCTGTAGACAAGCATATTTGGGAAGCACCAGGAGTGGGGTTGCCTGGAGGAGGGTCAATAGGTGGAACCTGAGTGTGTGTCCATAACCCAGAGAGAAACCCAGACAGCAGAAAACAGAGGTGACAGCCAGCTAGCCAGACAAGAAGCCACCTCGGTTGGAGGGTGTTTGCGCCGCGCTGGGCTCC